>NW_015440969.1:296662-507898 GCF_000150705.2 Paracoccidioides lutzii | reverse complement strand
CCCGGGCCTCCACACGGGGTACAACATTCCGTCCCCATATTTCCATCCACCAACGGCAAACTGGTTGACATTAGGCACATATACAGAGCAATAGGGATGGTGATCAAATAAGGGTAAAAAAAGGGAAAACTGGGAGAGAAAGTTTTATAAATGAAAGTCGCTTCTATCAACCCGTGGTCCTTCTTGTCTTAATCGCTACTGCTACACCCGCGACACCCACAGCTAACACACTGGATGCTCTGGTCCTCTTTTAGCTGGGCTTTGGGTACGCGACAAATGCAGGTGGCGTTGAAGTTTGTTTCTTTGGTTTGGATGCAGCGAAGGCAGCAGAGCTGGAAGCGTGGGTGGGTGGGTTAGCTTGTGCAGTTATATTTTGTGAGGAAGGGGAATTAGAGAAGGACGATGGGTGAAGGTGAAGTATGTATAGGATAGTACATACCTTTTCGTAACCCTGTTTCTTCCACTTGGCAATGAGGAGGGCGTCTGCGTAGTTATTTTTCAGCAGCCAGTCATACAACTGCTTGGATATGGCTTCCTTTTCGTAGTAGAGGTCGTAGATGTAGCGGGATCCTGAGATGAGATCATATTCATTAGCTTTTTGTTTCTTGCAATATTTTTTACAGTTCCTAACATTTGCTGCCCGTATACGCGTGTTCATATTTATGATAGTTGTTATACCGGGGTTAAAGAGGTAAAACATACGTGCATGACTGATCTGAAATATCGGCCAGTGGACCTCGTGTCTCTTCTTGCCCTCGTGCGAGGCATTTTCTGCATCTTTCATTTTGTTGCTGAACTCGAGAAGGGTGTCTTCGATGTCAGCAAAGCCGTCTGGAGGTGGTTTGCGGTTCCGTGAGGCGCGGATGGGAGGCATGGTGGGTGGCGGAGCTTCGTCGTTGGAGGCGGACGACTTCAGAAAGTTGATAAGCTTCTTTTTCTAATGGGAGCCTCCTGTTGCTGGTGAAATGAGCGGATACGGAGGAGGTTGATTGATCTGTGTTGCCAGTTATTTATTTCTTCCAAGCGTCAAGGCCGCCGGACGAGATGGGTAAAATGTTTGGGTCTTTCTGCCACTTCTCACCGTCTACGGCGCTTGTCGCTGCAACCTTCAGTAAAAAACAATCCAAGCAGCTTCTACAGTTTCAGATATTTTATCAACGGAGTAGACGACCACTATTATTTCCAGTCTTCCCAACCCAATCTAGTTTCCGAAATTTACTATAGTTGTTCCCTTAAGTCGATCTACCCATTGCGATTCTGGAAAGAAAAGAAATATCAATATACATACATGCAATGGATTCCCAAATCGACGTCTCTAAACTCAACGAAGCGGACCGAAGAGAAGTGCAGCAATTCGTCGCGAACGAGGCGCAAAAGGCTACTATCCAGTCAAGTAATACCTAATTTCCTTGCATCCATTTTTTCCCTCACTCCTTCATCCACACCGCATATATTTCCACGGCCAGATATAAACAGTAAACATATCCTAACTCCATTTATTTTGAACAGACGTCCACCAACTGGCTGATATGTGCTGGAAAAAATGCATCACAGGCAGAGTGTCCGGAGGTACCCTTGACCGTAGCGAGGAGTCATGTGCCCAGAACTGCGTTGATCGATGGATTGACACCAGCAATGCCGTGCTGAAGCATCTGGAGACGTTGAGGGGCAGCCATTAAGATAGGTCATTGTGTGTATGGACTTTGTTGGTCTATTGTGGTTTCCTCGGGTGGAATGCGTCCGGATTTTGATGGATGGACTATATATGCTGGATTGTACGACTGCGAGGGCGGAAGGCTGAGGAGGTGGGAGAAGAATGGAAGCTGGAGTAGGAAGGACAGCCCTTGGGGAATCGACGGGCGAAGGTATTTTTTTCGTTCTCCTTTTTTTTTTCTTTCTTTCTTATTTTCTTGCATTGTACGATGCTGAATATGCATATGGGATCCACCTGGTCTACTTTCTTAAACATGTTAAAAGGTTTAGCCGGTTATGGATAGTGTTTATATTTAAATGTCGATACAGATAAATACCAATTCATTGAATATTCCACTCTATTGATCCAAACGGGCGACAGACGAGTTCTACATGTAATCGTTTCTATTCGAGAGGAACTCCTTATATGATTATAAAACAGAACAGAAAACATGGGTTTTATTCACGTCTCAAGTGACAGTAGCATTTCAATATAATTAAAACAGCCATTGAGTAATTTTTTAATAAATTAAAAGGAAATTTCACAAGACAACTTCCATGAACTCAAAGAAAAAGAAGAAAATAACCCGCTTTAAACAATCGCCAACTTCGTCGCCGCAATATCAAGAGCATCAACATCTGGGGTTAATCTCGCAAACGCTTTTTTCGAACCGTCAGGTCTATACAAAAATGAACGAATTAGCAACTCAGAAACCCCACCGCAAATCAGAGAAAATCCTCCTTCGTCTTGAGCGTCGAACAACCTACCTGATGAGGGTGTTAATCTTGACGGTATCGACATCATAAAGAGTCTTGAGCGCCTGCTTAATTTGTCTCTTGTTGGCCTTCACATCGACGATGAATACCAGGGTGTTGTTCTCCTCAATCTTCTTCATGGCGCTCTCAGTGTTCAAGGGATGGATGATGATTTTATGTTGGTCGAGGCGGGTTTCATGAGGAATCGACTTGCGGGGGTATTTGGGAGACCGCGAGAGCTGGAGGGTCTTTGGTCGATGGAAGGTGGTTGATGTCCGGATCTTGCGGACCTTGTGCGCGTGAACCTGTTGCATGCCCAGTCTCAGTACATATCGTGTTGCCTTTTCGTCGTGATATTGTCCCAATTGGCTCGTATATCCTGGCATCGTGGCAAAAAAAGAGAAGGGATTATTTTTCAACGTACACCCTTAAGCACCGCCTTCGCAGCAGCACCAGCTTTGGCGCTGGGCTTTGCGGCTATAGTTTTCGACAAGAACCGTCAGCATATCTCGTTGACCAGAAATGAAATTGATTCCAACATATTCCCGAGGTTCACTATCTCCCTCTTTCCCCTCTTTCTTTCTTCCAACTGTCGAAAGAAACTCTCATTGACATAGATCGTGTGCGTATTTGCTTGCTTCCCGCTGCCCTCCATTCCCCTTCCTCAACGCAGGCTCAAAAATTCCACGCAAACAAAGCAACACGGATGATCTATCCTCACCTTTTTTAGTATCCGACTTGGGTCCCATGGCTGTCGATTGGCGGCGTTGGCTGGTGGTTATCGTCGTCGTCGTTGTTGTCGTCACAGTCGGTCCTTTAAGGGGGGTCAGTTCGATCTTCTGCTCTTTGGGTTTGTCAACTCTCGCTAAGTTTGAAAACCTGAGATTGTGTGCGTCACGTGATTGGCCTGTTCGCAGCGGGCGCCATTCCCAAAATAGACACCATCTCAACCTACCCCAACCCTCTCAATAACTGTTGCGATGTATCTTTATGTACACATGTTTGGAACGGGCGAAAGAGTTCATTGCTAGTCGAGACTAGTGCATTACCTACACCATGTCTCATCTGTAGCAATGCCGAAGGACCCAGATCCTTAAATCTGATGTCCCACGTACCGCAATTCTCTCTGCAAAAGAAGATTTGTGCTTCCGGAATACCATGACAATATGACAATAAACTCCCCCCGTCGCAAAACTAAAATGAAAACCAAAAGGAGAACCCCCGGTTCACTCTCTCATGGCCGCCCACCAACCGCCAGTAGCAAACCCGCTGCCTCCCTCTCTGCCAAGGCCACGCGAACTTTAATCCGCTCCCACCACCAGTTGCATAAAGCCCGCGCCCGCGCCCTCGCGGAGAATAACGAGGCTCTTGTCCAGGACCTGGACAGGCAAATTGCTTCCATTGGTGGACTCGAGAGCTATCAGCTAGCTAGCAAGAAGGGCCAGTCAAAGGAGCGCGGTGGGGATTCGAGTAAAGTACTTGTAGAGTGGTTAACCCCCGTGTTGCGGATGCTGAAGAAGAGTGGTGACTCGAAAGATAGGTGGAGTAAGTTGCGGCTACTCGAAGTAGGCGCGCTGAGTTCTGTGAACGCCTGCTCGTGCGTTGGGACGCTAGATGTGACACGGATCGATCTGCTTTCGCGGGAGAAGGGGATCCTGCAGCAAGATTTCATGCAACGACCGTTACCCGTCTGCGAAAACGAGAAGTTTCATATCATTAGCCTATCGCTTGTGTTGAACTATGTCTCAGATCCGGCAGGGAGAGGGGAGATGCTTAAGCGGACTACGACGTTTTTGGCGCCGTTTATGGGAATTGGTAAAGGGATTGCAGCTGGAGATGCAACGTCGGTATCAGGGGGAGAGACTGCGGGTGAGATGCTATCTCATAATACTTCCTTTGCGCCTTGCCTATTCCTTGTCTTGCCGGCGGCATGTGTGCTGAATTCACGCTACTTTACTGAAGAGCGGCTGCTGGCTATCATGTCAAGCCTGGGGTATCAGATGACGCAGAGGAAGTTGACGTCAAAACTTATATTTTATCTTTGGGAATATAGTCCCCAAGATGAAGAAAGGATGAAAAATGAAGTTATGGTATTCAGGAAAGAAATGCTTAACCCAGGTCGGAACAGGAATAATTTTACTATTACGCTCTGCTAACAAGCACCGACGATTGTGAGAGGTGATGAATTAAGAATTCAAGTTCTATGTGCTGCCGATGGAGTGAGAAATGGAGAAGAAACTCCAGCGGCTCTCACATGATGCATCCAAATGACACCATGCCTGGTAGGAACGAATAAATCAAGCGATGGTATTCTACATATCTATTTTCTTGAAGCCTTCTTGGAAACACTTAAGAAACAAGATTTGACCTCCATCCCTTAATCTTTTATGGTTTCTATCTTATATTACCATACCCTTCCACAGCTAGTCTCGGCCGCGATTCAAATAAAGGAGCGTTAAAAGTAATTAATACATTAAAGAAAAAACACACCTTGCGGCTAACGCCAAAATTTATAACTCTCCTCAACCCTTTGTCCATCATACACATCTCATTGACCACCCCAATGAGTCACAAGCGCCGTAAAACAGGAGAGTGCTCTCTCATTGCTGCCACTACTCCCCACCCTCACCAGCCCCCTCTCTTATCCATCCTGTAACATTCACACATACTCCCCTACCGCACACGTACGTCCACTGACCTACGTCATTTCAACCCAATATTCTCCTTAGGAATAAATGCCCACGCCGTCCCCACAACCGCCATAATAGAACAAACAATCAACAACAACCAATCCGCAACCCGCTCCTGAAAACTAATCCTGGATCCAAAAATTTTCATATAAAAAACAATAGGGAGGATGATGCAGATGGTGATACACAGGCTCGCACCGATAAGGGCCATGATGCGGTCGAAGTACGGAAAGACAATGGCGATGTAGGTGATGAGGACGATTGTGGCGATGCGGGCTGTGACTTGGACAGTGGTGCGGATAAGGTGGGTTGGCTCCTTTCTCTCATTCCTCGCTTTCTTCTGAGGGTGTTGGCTGCGGGTAGGGATATTGTGGAGGCCGCAGAGTGATTCGACTGTGCTGACCAGTGGACGGCAGCTGGAATGGAAAAGGTCAGTTAGGTCGCCAAGGGGTTAGTCGGGGTTGGAAAGGGGCGGGTGGCCATTTTAGTATATATAGTTTACCTGAGGGGTATCTTCGTCAATGGAATGATGGCGATAAATACGACAATGCAAATTGACAACCAATTAGGGTATCCGGATGTGAGGAGAACGTTGTATGTGACTTCGTCGGTAACGTCGGGACCAAACATGAGCCAGCCGGCTGTCGCCATGGCCAGGTCCAGGAAAAGCTAATAGAAGGTATGGTTTAGCGTATTCTGGAAAATTAAGAGCTGATTTAAGGGTTCAAAGCATGGCTACTACTCACTGTGAAGATGTAAGTTATCCAAAGGCTCTCTCCGTACTTGCGGGGGTGTCTCATGTCTTTGTAGATGTTTGGGAAGACGCTGTGGCCGCCCCAGGGACCTGGCAGTAAAGGACACATGTTTAGCGTAACAATGTTAAAGACAGTGTGATCGAAGTGGCTAGACTCACACATAATCAGTCCAAAGGAAAGCGGGACGGCATCCCAGTTCCCAGGGAGGAGGGATGTCGGGGCAGGATCACGGAGGGAGCCTGGGGAGTCCGGCTTGATAATACCATCGACAAAAATAATCAGAACAACTTTTTACGAACTGTTAGCCACGTTCATGTTATTTCGAGATGGGTATTCCTTAACTTACTAGAAGTACAGCAAAAAATGCCCAAAATGCTCGACAAGCTCAGAAGTCGCAAGGGCACGAAGTTCATCGGGATTAAAATTGCGCCGCATATCAGTTTCCAACGAAGGGCCCCTAGTCCCGGAATCAAAGCGTCAATGCTATCTGCAAAGAGCACAACCAAAGCCACACATGCACCCATCAGTTCCAAGGAGAAGAGTAGGCTGGTGATGATACGAGCTTGGGGCCCAAAGCTGATATATGCCAGATCAGCATAGGTAACGAGGGTAGGATCTACATCCATGCACTTTGCGAGGATTTTGGCCGTATATGCAGTAGCCATTGCCGAGAAGATAAGCAGAGGAATCCCGATAACCCATCCAGCATATTTGAGGCCTAGGGGTAAGCTAAGTAGGCCTATTCCAATCAGGACATTGACGGAGTTGAATATGGTCTGGGGAACGGTGGATTGGCCAACAATAATGGTTTCTTTGGAGCCATCTCGGTGTTGGATGTGCTTGACGACGAGGGGTTCCCGATCAGCGTCAGCGTCTATGATATCGGTATTGGTTTCGATAAGGTGGTGCTCCCTATGCAGTTGGGCGGCGTGTAATCGGGTCGACTCGCTTATTCTAGTCGAACTTGCTGTTCCATACGATGCCTCGTAGCTTCTTCCCAGGAGTGGTGTTGTGCGCGCAGATGCGTCAAATCCACCATCCAGGTGAGGTCGCCTGTGCTCCGTTCCCTCTCTAGTTCCGTAATCATGAGAGTTTGCAACATCGTCATCATCACAGAGCGATTCTGGTACGTGCTCTCCTGAAGCAGAGGGCCGACTCAAGAGAGGTCTGGTTTCATCTATGGGCAAATCGCGGCCATGTTCCTCGTCATCAGGCAAGGCCAAGAAGAATGATGATCGACGGGGAGTAACCTCTGGGAATTGGGCCGCTCTCTGCCATGACCGGGCAAAGTTGTCCAAGCTATTAGGAGGTCCAGCGACCGATTGCCTCCTTGAGGATATGTCAGACAGCCTGCAACTCATGTCAGCAACGTGCATGTCAACCTGGGACAACGCGAACGGATACCATTAAGAGCAAAATGAAATGAACGTACCACCGTCTTCGTAAATCATTATCGTCAGTTCCATGATGAGGGAGGTGGTGTTCATGTTGTGCGATGTTCAGAGGATTCGAGGACGCGGAGGATAATGATAGTCGGGAGCCTGAGGGCAAGGCCTCTCTAGAGCCCTGGAATTTCATGGTTGAGCTGAGCTGTCCTCTCCACCTCTTCAAATATCCTTTTCTTACGTATCCACGGCACTTAGGAAGGGAATTTGGGATAGGGTAAGGAAATGAACGTATTTATCGGTTTAAAATGGAATGCGATGCCTCGTTCCAAGGACAAAACCCCCCAGAGAAACGCAGAAGGGGTATTTAGAAAGCGAGAGAGAAAAGGAACATCCCCAAACACAAGAAGACCCCTGATTGACAGATATGGGTATATCTAAACAAAATAATCACAAATTATTTCTCGACGTGGTAGTGGAGCTATATAAAAGCCGCCAACCCCAGTCAAGTCACCACTAAGCACGGAACACCCGTCTATCAAGCGAACTCCACGGGTGGCGATAACCCATGGAAAATATATATACTGCGGTATGAATAAACTAGAAGAATAGGGCTTGTGTCGGCTAAAGATGGAGATAATTAGGATTGTTGAACATGTTTGTATATCTTATTGATGATGGATAGGTTGGGCATCTGAATTTAAGGGGATTTTCGGAGTAAAGATCCGCATCCGCAGCTTGGTTTTTGCAGTCGAAGGGCGCGGTCGGGCAATTTAAGATTCTGGAGCTCCCGTTTATCCATCCGTCCTGCGAACAAGGACCATGGTTCACGGGCAGTCCGTGGGGAGGCATGTGACCATTGTCCGGACATATTAAGCAATTCCTTCCCCCTTCTGACACACTGCAAGAAATCCAAACCTGGTTCTTAGGAACCTGGTGGATTAATTGTTTCAAACCAAGGGTTTCCCGTTGCCCTGTTCGAGTTGGCTGCAAGTCTGGCAATTGGCACGGAGTTTATCTTATGTAGATCCATAGTTGAAATGTTCTGCCAAAAATCCGTCGTTCTGAGTGGTTGGTTAGCTTAACTAATTGACCCCACTACTTTTATCTAGTTCACTTGTTGCTGCAACAGACAACATCCAATCTGCAAAGGACTCAACCCGCCGACTCCATTTGATAACTATGCTCCGTAGTCCTCCAAATATTCCATAGAGTTGCCCCCCCAAGCACAGGGGGGAGGAAAGACAGAGCAAGAAATGAAGAGAATGCAAAGAAAAGGAAAGGAAACAAAGAGGGAGCGAGTCGCCACACGATGCGCTTCACCAATTCCTCTTTAACCGTCTAAGCCACCTTTCTCCAACAAGAATTCCCCTGCCTTGAACCACTCTAAGTCTCCAAGATGCGTATGTATATATATCATACATCTACTCAATCTTCTCAACAACACAAGCAGTTCCATACGCACACACCTGCGAAAACCCACCCAGATCACTCGTATCAAACCGGAGCGCGATAATCGCATTGCCGCCCTTGTGCAGGCACTCCCCCACCATTCGACCAACCGATTCGTTGCGCGCCCGGTACAGCATCGTTGTGAACATGGGTAGCTCGCCGCCAGCAATGGATTTCAACACCATGCCCATGCTCGCGGCCCAGTTGCGCGATTGCACCGTCAAGCCGAACACGGCACCCAGGACGCGGACTACGCGATAACCTGGGAGGTCGTTCATGGTTGTTGTGATGACACCGTCGCTGTCGGTGAAGGCGGAGACGTCGAGGTTATGTAGGCAGTTTTGAGCTGCTGAGGCTGTAGCTGGGGTGTTTGATGTCATGGCTATGGTGACTGATGGGGTATAGTTTTATATTTGATTTGATGCCCGTATGCCCGTATGCCTGCAGGTAAGAGGCATAGATGTATGTCGATATGTAGGTATATGCAGCCCCGCTATTGATCAGGCGGCCAATGAGGGTTTGGAGTCGCGAGAGATTGTTTTCATTAACTTCTTGCTGTGAGAGCTGTAGATAGCTATTTCTTCAGGCAATCGAGTCTACAAAGTTCCGTGGAAACCGTGAAGCTATATATACCAAGTGGACAGGTTTGCCGTGGGGTTTAGAAACCTAACTCTGTTCAGGAAACAATTCGTATTCCTCCTCACGAGAGCTAGTAAATATGTTAGTTTCTGCTCCATCCGGAGAACATATCTCCGTGGATAAATATGCTAACGAAGCCCCCGCCGAAATATGCCTTACTGCTGCTGCTGCTCTCTCTGTCTGCACTGTACTTTCAATCTTGGGCCTGATTGCATTCGCTTAATAAATGGCAATCAGGAGACTATGTATACTAAGGAGAGCGGGGGAGTCTCCACATCCAATTATATCAGCCAGACAACTGATCGATCCGAAGGAGATTTTGCCAATAAATTTGGAGATCAAGGAGTAGTTATCTGATATAACGGACTATTTAAGAGGAGCAGAAGTAGTTGTTCTTCTTCAAAGTCAACTGTGTTTGTTGTTGATATCGATATCGATATTGACAGCCAGCAATTCAGGCTGGTCCTCAAAGCGATGATGATGATGATGCCAAGTCATTAACCAGTGCTGCCTCCTGCCTACAGAAATGCCCCCTTCCAACACACATGCCATTTAATAACAACTAGATCCAATAAATTGTCCCCGCCCTTTTCACCTTGATGTGCTCCGTTAAAATAGTATTAATAGAAGATCGAATTGCGAGTCCGACTTGGCGCATCCAGTCGTTGGAATGGACACCCGAACATGCTGCTTATGTCATCACTCCTCAGCCCACTTCGACAACCTCCCCCCCCCCCCCCCACACAATACCACCCGTCCGCTGAGAAAATTGTTTCAACCTCTCTCTCTCCTCAGTCTGAGGCAAGGCGACCGGCTCAAAGGTGAGTCCCTTCTTACCCCTATACTATTTTCACGTCTATATCTGTCTGCCGTTGGAATTGTGGCTTATATCCTCAAAATTCTAGTTTGATACTTCTATCACCCCAAACGGCTCCCCCCGGTCGCACATCCACCGTCGCCCACCATGAGCGCGGTTCAGGCGAACGACGCGGAGAAGAACATCGAGATATGGAAGGTGAAAAAACTGATTAAACGTCTCGAGGCCGCTCGTGGGAACGGGACGTCTATGATTTCCCTCATTATCCGTGAGTTGCAGATCTTACCTCTTTAATCTACTTCTTTTTTCCCCATCCCATCCAAGGACAAGAAGCCCCTCCTAAGACTGACTCAATGTTTCTGCCTTGCAGCACCCAAGGATCAGGTCTCGCGGGCAGCCAAGATGTTGGCTGAAGAATTCGTATGCTGCCAGTTCCATTCCCCAAGAGTTGGATTGAAAAGGTAAATACTTACCATCGTTCATATAGGGTACGGCATCCAATATCAAGTCGCGTGTCAACCGTCTCTCCGTCCTGTCCGCTATCACCTCCACCCAACAGCGCCTCAAGCTCTACACAAAGGTCCCCCCCAATGGACTTGTCATATACTGTGGTGAAATCATCACGTCCGAGGGAAAGGAACGGAAAATTAACATCGACTTCGAACCGTTCAAGCCCATCAATACCTCCCTCTACCTTTGTGACAACAAGTTCCACACCGAGGCCCTAAGCGAACTACTCGAGTCAGACCAGAAATTCGGTTTCATCATTATGGACGGTAATGGTGCCCTTTTTGGAACCCTCAGCGGAAACACAAGGGACGTCGTCCATAAATTCTCCGTCGATTTGCCCAAGAAGCACGGTCGTGGTGGTCAGTCTGCCCTGCGTTTTGCGCGTCTTCGAGAAGAAAAGCGCCACAACTACGTCCGTAAAGTTGCCGAGCTTGCTGTGCAGAATTTCATCACCAATGACAAAGTCAACGTTGCCGGCATCATCCTTGCTGGATCTGCGGATTTCAAAAATGATCTTAACCAGTCCGATATGTTCGATAACCGCCTTCAATCCAAAGTTATCAAGGTCGTCGATGTTTCTTATGGTGGTGAGAATGGCTTCAACCAAGCTATTGAGCTTGCCTCAGAGACTCTCGGAAATGTCAAGTTTATCCAAGAGAAGAAACTCATCGGCAAATACTTCGAGGAGATCAGTCAGGACAGCGGCAGGGTCTGCTACGGTGTGGAAGATACCCTCAAAGCCTTGGAGCTGGGTGCTGCAGAGACATTGATCGTTTTCGAAAATCTGGACATCACCCGGTGGGTTCTCAAAGCATCCACTGGCGAACAGGTTATTCTGCACACCACCAAGGCCCAGGAAACCAGCCGGGAATTGTTCATGGATAAGGAAACAGGCCAGGAAATGGAAATTGTCGAGCAAGCCTCCTTCCTCGAGTGGCTAGCCGAGCACTACAAAGATTTCGGTGCAACGCTGGAGTTTGTTTCTGACCGATCCAGCGAAGGAAACCAGTTCGTCAAGGGCTTTGGTGGCATTGGAGCTGTTCTCCGCTACAAAGTTAACTTCGAACAACTTGCTGATTATGAATCCGAGGACGAATTTTACGACGGTATGCATTTTTTTTTGTTTCCTTTTTTATTTATGATTTTTCCGGTCTAGAGAAATAAAACTAATTCTATTCTCTTCGTGTCTCAACAGATTGACGGTTTTGTGACCTCGCGGAGAGCGAGGATAACTGCCCAGAAATTCCTTCAACGGATGTTCTGACGGCTCGTCCCTTGAATTCAGCTAAAAATGCCATTCAAGGAGGTTACCAGGTAGCCGTCATGCGGGCTTTAGGTCCGTCTGCCCAATGCAATACGAAGCTTCTCAGAGGTATGTCGTCAATGCTAAAACCACTTTCTCACTCTCATTCCCCTTTCCTTGCTCTTTGAACGTCCAATTAAATCTAATTAATCATTTTAGGGCCATCCAAGCTCCGAAATGTAGCTATGAGTAACTAAACGGTCTGCAAAATAAACAATAGAGGAGGCCGTTTATTATCAAAACCTGCTGGATTACCGAGCGACAAAATGGTCCGAGGGAGGCGTGTAGCCTTTCTTTTTTTTTTTTTCTTTTCTTTCCTTTTTTTATTCTTTCAATCATCCAATGCTGTAATCGATGCTTTGTCTCCATTCACAGTAAATTATGTGCCAACGGCCAGAGTGACTACCGGCCGGGCTAGTTCACTGGGAGGGAATGGAAGTTTCCAGATATTTATCGGTTCTAAATTGTCTCTTATCTTTACGTCTGTCTTCCCGCAGTTTATTATGCATTATTATAGTTGTTTGTCCCTTCTTCATGCTTAATACTTCATTCGCTGAACACCAATCGCTCTCTGGTAGTCATGTACTGGTGGTGGTTGATACCTCTTCGAAAAATATATAAAGGAGCAGCAAAAACACCTCCAAAATCCAGTCTCAATCAAACTCTTCAGAGGTAAATTTTGTTTCATTTATGTGATGCAAGTTTTTTCCCCCTCTGTTTAGTTTCCCTCCCATGTTTGATGGATTGGGGATCCATCCAGCACCTGGGACTACAGTCGCATCCAAGGTGGACAAAATACAACAAAAAGAGAAACCCCAACTATAGCAATATGCAATCATTCATTCAGCTTCACCCATTCACGATTAAACTACTTGTAGTAGTCTATCTTGGCTGGGTATATCACTCATTCTGATTCTCGTTTTATTCCTCCCCTTTGCCGATTTCCTCTTCTCCCTTCCCCTCCCCTAACCGATCCCCCCAACTCCCCAAATCCCTACAACAGCTAGTCTTCCCCTCCAACTCCCGCATAGTCCTCTCCACCACATCCTCCTGATGCACGCCGCGAATCCTTTCACACTCAACGAAGAAAATATACTGCCACGGCCGAATCTGGCCAGGTCGAGGCATGATGCTGGTTAAATTGAGTCCGTAGCGGCGGAAGATTGTCAGCGCATCAACGAGGGCGCCGGGGATTTCATGCGCGATCATAAAGGAGATGAGGGTCTTTAGTTTCGATGGTGTTGCTGTGCTTGCGCTGCTTGGCGTCGGTGGATAAAAATCCGCTTCTCCGCTCCTCGTGCGCTCATTATTAATATTCCGCAGAACGAGGAAGCGTGTCGTGTTGCCTGCGCGGTCTTCGATGTTTGTGGCGAGGATGGATAAGTTGTGGTATGTGGCGGCGAAGGAACTGGCGATTGCGGCTTGTATGCCTTCGCCGCTACCGTTAACGTCATGTAGCGCACAGCCGGTATTTGCGACGATGCTTGCTGCTTTGGAGGTTGAAGGGGCATCTTGTCGCTCAACGCCATGAAAGTGTTTGGAGAGGAAGCGCTCGCATTGGCCCCAGGCTTGCGGGTGGGTGTAGAGTTTTGAAATGCGAGGGTAGATTCTTTCAGGGTGGGAGGCGTCTTTTTTGTTTTGGGAGATATTTTAGTTTTTAATAATACAAAATGAATATTCTTGGATTCCTCGTCGCACATCGACGGAGTGTGATATAAATGCTGTATAGATATGGACGTACCTGAAGTAGCATCCTCCTTGCGGACAAGCAGACAATGGTGGACAGTTAGATAATACTCCCCGCACACGACGATGTCATTGTAGCGGCCATCGCGGTCGGCGAGGAGGTCTAGAGTCTGTACGACAGAGCCATTTGTGGAGTTCTCGAAAGGAATAACTGCGTAGTCAGCTTCGTTGGATTGGATTGCAGCAAATGCGTCTGCGAATGAGGGTTTTGGGAGGATTGAAGCGGTTGTTGAGTTGGCGGACTGAGAGGAGGACGAAGCGGTGGGGAAGAGGTTTAGGACTGCCTGTTATTGATTTTAATTTAAAATTTCTTTAAGATGTTCTACGGAAGCTGGTATTGTAATTGGGATTGCATATATAAAACCTGCATATTTATTTCTGACCTGGTGGGAGAATGAAGCCAGCGGGCCGAGAAATGTCACCCGCAGGCTTTTGGAGGGAGATAACATAGTGCGGGATGGTGTATATACCCCGCGCAATTAAAACTCTGTATATATGATTTTATCATCGAGGGAATAAGAATGGAGTATTATTAAGAATTGAAAAGAATCCCTTTCTAGAGATCGCCAGAAGTTGAGACAGTTTAAATATTTTTTTTGAGATGAATCAAGCCCGACCGCCGGAGAGATTGAAAATATTTCCGCACAATTTACCACGCGGCAAGAACTGTTTATTTTATTGTATATGGTGTGGATATAACGATCTCACAACAACAACAACATCATCATCATCATCAAAAAATTGAGATAGATCGAAGAATATAACAATAACCAGCAAGCAGTAACTATTTAGTCTTGCTGGAATGACCAATCTGCGCTGACAAAACACCCGCAATGTCGGTTAGCATTTTTAAACATGCCCACCAGCGACTGTATACATCACAGCGCAGTCTCTCATCTCTCTCGTCCCTCTCCGTTCTGCGCAACGAACTAACCCAACGCCGCCTCCCGCTGTTCTACGACTATCTCAGCCCGCAACAATCGCATCTCCTCAACCTCTCTCTCGACGATATCATCCCTACCTCAGGACCTACCTCCGCCAACAACGGCAATGCCACCGCCCTCCCTTCATCAGTTCTTAACCCCCGCCCTCTGCCCGCTGGTCACCATCTAGTCTACTTCCCGCCACATGTACCTTCATCACAACTGCTGCCAGATGGGACAGACACATTACATTACCCGGGCCCGCCCTTTAACCGGCGTATGTGGGCTGGGGGCTGGGTGAGATTTTATAACGACGGAAATGATGGGCCGTTGCTCCTTAACGGGCAGCGGGCAGTGTGCATAGAGGGGATCAGAGATGTGTCTGTGAAGGGCAAAGATGGGGAAGAGAAGGTATTTGTTGCGGTTGAGAGAAGAGTTGCGGCTGTGCGGGAAGGGGAAGAGGAAGAGGAGATTCGAGGGCGGGTGTGGGCGGTTGGTGAGGAGGAAAAGGGGGATGCGGTGGTGGTTGAGAGGAGGAATCTGGTGTTTATGAGGGATATGGAGGGGGAAGTTGAGGGGGTTAAAGGGAGGACTAGGAGAGCTGTTAAGGGTATGTGTGATTGTGTGTGAAGGCACTTTTAAGTTGTATCTTTCATATTTATATATATATGCGATTGGTGGGACGTATATAACTACCTACCCTGCGAACTTACCTCTCCTGATGTTGCGATTCGACTGACAGCATTTTCACAAAATAAACAGCCCCATTAAACCCGGATTTCAGCCATACTCTAATCCCATCGCGGTCACTGCTATTCCGCTTTTCAGCACTGACATTCAACGCGCACTCCATCCACCTGGACAGAGGCTATGCGCAGAACATCGAGGGATATCAAGACGTGCTGGTTCACGGCCCGCTGACCCTCACCCTGATGCTTACCATATTCCAGAATCAAATCTCTGCTCTATCCGGCGGACAGGCGGTGATTGGGAGTATTGAGTATCGGAATCTGTCGCCGTTATTTGCTGAGCAGGAGATGAGGATATGTGCGAAGCGTAAAGGTAATGGGAACGAGGATGGTCATGCAGCTGCTCCGGCTGGGGCATGGGATATATGGGTTGAGAGCCTTGATGGGGGATTGGCCGTCAAGGGAACTGTGACTGTACATGTGAAGACGAGGAGGAGTTGAGGTTATTTATATATATCCGTGTAAATACATTACATTTTTCCATTCCTCTGTTATAGACATATACTGTATCTATGTATATGTACAGATAAGCATTGGATTTCCCCCAACTCGTAGAGCACCATTTCCTCTTTTGGCGGCTTAGAGCCACAATAGATAGGGCTCCGATTCGCCGGATGCACCGGCCTTACTAATCACCATCGCGGCTCTTTTTGCGCTGTAATAATTTCTCCGTAATAAAAGGGACCCTCTTCAACTCCCACCCGACCTCACCTCAACTTCTTCTACTTGCTCCATTTCCCTTTTCTCTTTGCTTCCTCCTCACAACAATGCGAACGGAAGAAGTATCTGCTTACTTTCTCTGTTTTGCGCTGTACTTCTAACAGCAGTCTAGTGCTCTCTCAGAATGGATGTTTTTTGGGCAGCACCACCAGTGACCAGGTATGCTCGCAGCTATGCAAATTCCGGGAAATATTAACGGAATACTAACCATCACTTGCTCACTTGGTCATGGATACACAGGGCTATCACAACTGCTGCGTTCATAGAGTCTCTACTGGTCTATGGTGGTTTTATAACACCATTGTCAATCGTCTTCCACACCCCATTTATCCTCAAGACCCTCCCAGAGGTCTGGCGATTAGTGACGCCTTTCCTCCTGACCGGCCCAGGGCTGGAATTTGTCTTTGACCTCTACCTTTGTAGGCTTCTTTGCTTCATGAAATGCTGCCAATTCCACCGCCACTGCCACTCTTTTTGGCAAAACAAAAGCGGCTTCTTTCCACTCACTGACTTGATAATAACCCTACGCCAACAGTGTATAGATATGGCAGCGGTTTGGAAAGAGACTCGCCACTCTTCTCTCTCCCTGGTGACTTTTTCACATATGTTGTCTTTGTAAGCACCGTGATTATGGTATGTGGTTTTTCCTACGTCTTTTACTATTATTTGCTCCAGTTTACCTCCGCATATCTGCCCGCCCAGCCTAATCTAGCTGAAGCGGTTCCTGGTCGAGAGGAAGATTACCCCTACGTCTCTTGTTGTTCCAATCATTCGCAATCAATCCTTTTTATGGGACAGCAGGCGCTGTAGGCATGGTGGGATTATCTGATACGTTACCGATTTGAATTCTTCTCGACTTCTCGTCCGGTGGTTGTGGATCCCTACATTCCTTAAAAAAAAAAAAAAAAAAAAAAATTATATCCTCTTATCATTTTGGATGTTGCATCCGTCTATAAAGTATTTAATATCTTCGTGTATTCTTTTTTTGCGTTATCCTCCATGTCTCTGCAATAGTTTATATCCCTATATCTGTGACATTGATATTTTCAGAATCAATCACTACAGAATGGAAGCGAGGCTGACCAGCCCACAGCTTACTGCAGGCCTCCTCCTAAAGTCCTTCATCTTCACTCCAGGTACGAAGCGAAATAACAAATATCCCGTTTGACACGGATTGATCTTCCATACAACAGGATAAAACAATCCGTAACTAATAACATCACTATTCACTTCCCAGCTCTACTAATCGCCTTCATGTACACTTACGGCCAAGTCAACATTGGCAAAAAAGCACACTTCTTCGTCATCCAGATCCCCGTCGAGTTTCTCCCCTGGGCCAACCTGGTCATCATCATGGTGATGAAAGGGTGGGGGGCAGCGCAGTCGGCAGCATGCGGCGTTGTAGCTGCTCACCTGTACGAGTTCCTTACCCGCATATATCCGACATACGGACGCGGAAGGACATTTATATGGACCCCCGTGTTTGTGAAGAGGTGGTTTGGCGCACAACGCTCAAACCAGGCGAATCGCACCTACGGGACATACCGTCGTGGCGATAGGGCTGTGCAGCAGGCAGGGGGTGCGTCGACGTCGTCGTCTGGGAGCGGGTGGTTTTCTGGCGATTCGTGGAATGGGAGAGGTGTTGGGCGGAGGCTTGGGTGATTGCAAAATTATTTGAGATACCAACCAGATGGTCGTATACCATGAAATTATTCATTTTGCTCAATAATTATTCTTAATTTTTTTTGTTTCCTTTGACCGTGATTTATTTGGCGCGACACATACATGAGACGATTGAATTTGGGATTTCTACGGTATGACTTCAGATGCAACATTATAAGCTTTTCACCTATGAACCTCTTTTGGATGCCCTATTAAATATTTTCCCTTCCCGACTTTACATTATCCCCGTATCTCGTGTTGCTCTGGCGCAACGCAGTGAAGTCACATGACCTTCTCACACTAAGCCCTTTCATCGCTAGAGCTTTCCTCCCCGAAAAAAAACCCAACAGCGACTTTTGACGCACTGCAAAATATTCGCCCAGCTCCGCCTCAGTTGGGAAACAGATCAGGACAACACTTTCGCCAACCCAGCTATTTTGCAAGTATCAGGTAATCCCACCAGCATTGGAATCCTTCCATCCACAATGGCCGCAGACACTGGAAGGATGGATGTCGACTTCTCCATCAAGCCCCAGGCGGTCACGCCCGCCATCCCGACATCTGAGTGGCCGCTGCTCTTGAAGAATTATGACAAACGTATGTACATGTACATATCTAATGTCCATATATCAGTCTGGGGATATATGCGACGACTTTTGGTTGTTGCTCTGCTATTATGAAATTCAACACTAAAAAACTAACTCAACGGCAATAAAATTCCAGTGCTTGTCAGAACCGGTCATTTCACTCCCATCCCAGCGGGATGCACGCCTCTGAAGCGCGACCTAAAATCATACATTAGCTCCGGAGTTATTAACTTGGACAAGCCTGCGAATCCATCGAGTCATGAGGTTGTAGCGTGGATGAAGAGGATATTGAGGTTGGTATTATTTATTCCAATTTACCCCATACCGTTTTAAGGAGGAAAAGGAAAACAAACGAAAAACAAAGGATGAAATAAGATTACACAAAACCTATTGAGTGAGAGCAGAAAGTTAACAACCATTTCGCCATTTGTACAGAGTAGAGAAAACCGGCCACAGCGGAACCCTTGACCCAAAAGTCACCGGTTGTCTTATCGTCTGTATCGACCGTGCGACGCGCCTCGTCAAGTCCCAACAAGGTGCCGGAAAGGAGTACGTGTGCGTGATACGGCTGCACGACAAGCTCCCCGGAGGTGAAGCTCAATTTGCCCGCGCCCTCGAAACGCTGACCGGTGCCCTATTTCAACGTCCACCCCTGATCTCCGCCGTCAAGAGACAGCTGCGTATCCGTACGATCCACGAGAGCAAGCTGTTCGAGTTCGACAATGATAGGCACCTAGGTGTGTTCTGGGTGAGCTGTGAGGCTGGGACGTATATTCGAACCTTGTGTGTGCATCTGGGACTGCTGCTGGGTGTTGGTGCGCACATGCAGGAGTTGCGACGGGTGAGGAGTGGGGCTATGGATGAGATGGATGGGATGGTCACGCTGCATGATGTGCTTGATGCACAGTGGATGATGGATAATAACCGTGACGAGTCATATCTGCGACGTGTTATTCGGCCACTTGAGAGCTTGCTTACGTCGTATAAGAGGATTGTTGTGAAAGATAGTGCTGTTAATGCTGTTTGCTATGGTGCTAAACTTATGATCCCTGGATTGTTGCGATTTGGTGAGTGATGATATATTTCCTGTGATCGGGATCATGCTGGGAGTTGGAGTTAACGTTCCCCTCTTTTACCCTGCAGAGGCTGGAATCGAAATCCACGAAGAAGTTGTTCTTATGACTACCAAGGGCGAGGCGATCGCGATCGCGATCGCTCAAATGTCCACTGTCGAGCTATCGACCTGCGACCATGGCGTGGTGGCCAAGGTGAAGCGTTGTATCATGGAGCGCGATCTCTATCCGCGCAAATGGGGTCTGGGTCCCGTCGCCTTGGAGAAGAAGAAGCTCAAATCCGATGGCAAACTTGATGTTCGTTTCCCTTCCCGCAGCCTCTGTACCCCGCCTCGGACATAAATGAAAAGACAAAGATGATAACGATGCTAACCTAACAACTAGAAATACGGCCGGCCAAACGAGAAAACGCCCGCGAAATGGAACGCTGAATACAAAGATTTCAACGCACCAATAGATAATGATGCTGCAGCTACTGGAGCTACTCCAGCCACCTCCAAAGAATCAGCCCCCGCTGCCAAAGTGAATGGAGGCTCGCCTGCAGCGCCCCCCTCCGCGGCCCCGGCCGCTGAAGAGGACGATGCTGAGAAGAAGCGCAAGAGACACGACGGAGAGACTGCCGAAGAGCGTGCGGAGCGAAAGCGCAGAAAGAAGGAGAAGAAAGAAAAGAAGGAGAGGAGGAGATCGAAGAAAGCGGAAAAGAGTGACGACGATAGCGAGTGAAGAGGGGTGAAACCAAATAGCTAAGCTAGGGTCAACTTGATTGGTTATGGGCGCTGTTGTCGTTTTCTTGTATGATATCTTCCTTGGTTTTTGATGTTACTTTTCATCAGGAGTTCTGGGAAAAATTGGGGTTTTTCTATTGTTTCTTGTTTTTTTAATGGCTAAATGCAATATTGATTTCTCTTGTCCCTTTTTGTGTGTCTTGTCTTTTGAAAGTCTCCTGATTTATACTATGGCTGATGATATTGTGTCGGTATTAATATGCTGTTAAGAAGTGCGTCATGAGAGAATGATTGAATCCAATTTCATAGGTCACTGAGACAATGTTATTAATCCCAAAGCTACTTGAAGGATTCACAAAATAAATATATAGAAAGACATGCCTACTACTGTCAATATACGGTATACGAACCTGGATGACCTAATATGGTGGTGGTCACATGGCCTTGACAACCCACCTGCTATTGACCTCCCGACTCCGCTACCGCAAGAATGAACAAGAACAGAATATAGCCGATTTACAGATAAATCCAGAGGTTTAGGGAATTTGGGTGGAAAATATATCTGGTACTCTCTATTGAATTTCCTCATAAATTATCTCAATCTGGGGAACTGATTTGCCCCTCATGGCTGCGGAGCTCACATCCATCAAGCTCCACCCGGAGAGCCATCTACTCCTGGCATGTACATACATCTATATATGCGGGCCGAGTGCCTGGCCACGACCCTATAGCCCCATATAATTTCATATAGCTAACAGCAAGAAATCCAGGACCAATCTCTCCTCCGCCTTCCCCACGAACTCGCCCGCCGCAACTTCAAATCCGTGCAGCGCATCGTCGAGCGGGAACGAGACCACATCATTCCATACCTTAAAGAGACCGCCAACGCCTCCCTCTCAGGAGCCCAAGATGCCAACCAAACACTTGCTGCCCTTGACACCATGATAAGTCGTATGCAGGGGTTAAAGCGCAAAATGGAAGCGCTGCAGGACGAAGAAAAGAAAATCTTGACTCAGTCGCGCAAGCGTATTCAGCATTTGGAGGACCTGTATAAGATCCCTAGTCTGGCAGATGTGAAGTATGAGGAGTGGTCAATGATAAGGCTGAATCGGTTGCTGGTGGATCATATGCTGCGCTCTGGATATGCGGAGAGCGCGAGACAGCTGGCTGAGGAGAAGGGGATTGAGGACCTGGTAGATTTAGGGGTGTTTGTGCAGTGTCAGCGGATTGCGGAGAGTTTGGGGAGAGGGGAACCGAAGGAGGCGTTGACGTGGTGTGGGGAGAACAAAGTGGGATTGAAGAAGGTTCAGGTATGTTCTTCTGCCCATACACACTCTGACTGAGCTGGTAATGTCTTGGGAACTGATGGCTTTTGGTGGCGATAGAGTAATCTTGAGTTTGAGCTCCGATTACAACAGTACATTGAGATGGTGAGGGCAGGCGATAAAATTGAAGCGAGACAGCATGCTAGGAGGTTCCTGTCCCCTCATAGTGAGACCCAGGCGACAGAGATTCGGCGTGCAGCCGGTCTCTTGGTATTCTCCCCTGATACAGAGGCTGCACCATACAAGGTTAGTTTTATTTCCTTACATTACAATATGATTAAGTTGCGATTACGTTCCCCGGTGAGTTTCTAAAGAAAAAATATGATAATGGCTAACTCATGCTTCAGGACCTCTATTCCTCTTCCCGCTGGAAACACCTCTCCAATCTTTTTATCCGAACCCACCACGACCTCCTCGCCCTCTCCTCCCGTCCCCTCCTCCAGATAGCGTTATCAGCCGGCCTGTCCGCACTAAAGACGCCATCCTGCCACTCCGCTTACGCATCCTCCAGCTCCAATCCAAACTCCATAACCACCTCCGTGTGTCCTATATGCTCGACGGAACTCAACGAGCTGGCACGCCACATGCCATATGCGCATCATACTAAAAGTTGTGTTGAAAATGATCCGATCGTGTTACCCAATGGGCGCATATATGGGCGCCAAAGGTTACAGGAGATGTGTAAGAAATCGGGCTTTGTACCTCCTGGTAAAGTGAAAGATCCCACGACAGGGCAGGAGTTTGACGAGCGTGAGATGAAGAAGGTTTATATTTCTTAACATTTCCTCTTTCGTATCTTTCGTTAATTCTGTTCCTTCTATTTTATATTTATTTACCTTTATGTTATGGCGTTTGGGGATGGATGGGTAGGGTGGGCTTTTTCCAGGATTTCCTGGATGATTTTTATCCGTACCGATGCATATTTTAAGAGGTCATCTCTCTCTTTGTATATATACATCTCGCATATATTGAACATAAATCCCTACTCCTATCAGTGATGATAATGACATTGTACCGTAAATAGGCAACTCTTTAACCGCTATCATCATCACTACTTTCTCCTCTTCTCCCTTTCCCAACTTTCTTCCCAGAAGCAGCAGCAGCAGCTTTCAACTCAGCTCCCTTCTTCTCGAAGACAAACATCCTAGCTTCCCTATCCTCACCTCTCCACCCACCTCTCCCTTTACCCCCATTCCGCTTCTCAATTTCCCCTACCGTGCGCGCATGTGAGTAACCCGGGTAACTAGTCCATGGAAACCGGAAACTAGTGACAACACGCAAGCCCGTGTGGCGTGCTAGATCACGGATGTTCCAAAGAGTATAGGGCTCGCCTTCGAAGAGGGTGATGAGGATTTGGCCTGGGGTTGTAGGAGGTAGGGGTTTCTCTTCCCTGCCCCCATAGTCATCGCTAGAGCCGGAGTTAGGCCAGTCCTCCTCGTCCGTGTATTCATGTTCATTCTCATCCGCGTTCGTCTGTGATGGGGTTGGCACAACAGGTTCAGAAAGAAGTGGCACGCATGCTTTGAAGAAAGAGACAAGTAGTTCCTGGTTCGCGCGTACCTGGCGATTTACATCTGTGCTTATGCCACCGACGTGGGGGAAGTTGAAGCAGATTATGTCCCAAGGACCACCGCTGCTGTGGCTACCGGTCTGCTTTTTCTGCTTTTGATGTGCGAGGCTGTGGTGAGTAGTAGCATCTTTCGATTTATGATCCCTTTTAGTTTTACCGGACGAGGGGGGAGCAGCAATGCGAGGGAATCCATTGCGAATCGTTTTGCCACCACCAGCAGGACCAGAGCCTAGCTTGCGGGCGTCGATTGAGAAAAGTACTTTTGGCCCCTGATTTTGGTGTCGAGGATGATCTTTTCGCAGGTTTCTGCCTACCTGATCATCCTGATTGCCGTCCTTCTCCCCCACCTCTTCCTCGTAGTCATTTCCACTTTCAGCCCCAAAGCTCTCATTCTCGTCCCTCTTCCGTTTCAAACCCTTCGGAGACGACGGTGTCTCCGAAACTCTCGCACGTAGCATTTTGATGTGCAGTTTTGCTTGCGGGTATTTCTCATACAGTGTCTGTTCAGAGTCGTAACTGGTGGCTAGCAAGTTTTTGCAGCCATGATGTGTAGCGAGGCAAAGGGCAAATGAGAAATCTCCTGCAGAGTGGTTAGATAATTTTCTTTCATGTATGTTTTAGGGAATATATCTGCGGAAAAGAAGGGTTGGGCCTGTGTAGATCTAATATCTAGATGGGAGTAGTTGAGAAATAAAAAAATAAAGGGTACATCTTCTTCCAGTGTGTCTGCTTCGGGTCTATGAATGGGGGTGAGAGGTGCATGATCTCCCTCTCTCTCTGGTGATATCTGCATGCATCCTGATAAACCTCATTCCATATGCTCTCTAAGAATCTGCTCATCTGCCTCCTGGTTGCAGATGGTGGTATAACGCCTAGTATGGCAATCGGGATACCAAAAGCAAAGCATACATTCCTCCTTACAAAGTCAAGCAAATATTCTGGTTTGCTACCCGTAAGTTGATCTCCAGGATTATATTCTTTTTGTCATTTCTCAAACAAAGCAAAGAACGAATCTCGATCAGCGAGCCAAATTTCAACAATTGAAAGAGGCACAAAAAATATATGAAAGAATCCAACTAGCAGAGCATATCAACGAATGCCACAAAAAAGAGTAAACATTAAAATAAGATAAAAAAATTAAAAAAAATAAAAATAAACCAACCTTCCCCAACCAGCAAAATCCTATCCTCCTTCTGAAACAGCATCATCGCATCCCGATTCGGTGCTATAAGTTTCACCCTGGAGGACACATTTCCATTCTCACCACTCTTCTTCCCCTTCCCGCCTCTAGACATAGTAGCAGGCGTCGAAACTCTCGAGAAACTCTTCATTTTCCTAGACCCACTGCCTGCAGTGGCGGTGGTTGCTGAGCTTTTACTTTTAGGCCTATCATGGTGAAGATAGTTGGCGATGCGCGCCTTTTTTTTAGACTTGCCCATTGCTAAGGTTCTTTATTATTGTTATTAGAGTTATTATGAATGGGGAGAAATGGGACAACTGAATGTGCAAGGCTAGGAGGTATATATTATATACAAGGACGGCTGATAAGGGGGTTGGTAGGTAAAGGGTATCATTTTTTTAGTGCGGAGTGTGAATTTTGGGGTGACTTAACTACACCAAAACTCTGGCATGCCCAAGAGAGAGTTTGGGTTAAGTTTCAACGGCTGCTATACGAAATCAACTAAACCAAGAAAATTTTATTCAGTCCTATGTATTCCCCAGTACCTATCTAGTGATCGTTGTCTATTTATTCTTACTTACGCAACACAAAATCGAAAATTGGATTTGATAATATCATTCAATTAATGCATAGAAGCTAGTGAAACATCCATCTCTACGCGCCTCAGACAGGTTGACAGAAGAAACAAAATAAGATGAAAAACCAGACCCAACAGAATATGCTACAAGGGTTATACTATTTGCGGACATCAAACTCAAAGAAGAAAAGAAATTGACGTGCACCTCTCTATCACATCCAGCCCTCAATGATGGTTTATGTGCAGTACATGCGTCAAGAAAATACGGCGGAAAAACCTCAAACCAGAAGGTAAGAAAGGCACAAGAATCAAGCATTACAGAAATCCCATCCCACACGCCTTATAAGAATAGATTTTGACAAGGAAGATTTGGTGGCCTTCAAGGAGACTAAGGGAAACAATAAGAAATGAAGCGGACAGGGAAAGAGGGAAAAAGGGGGAAGAAACGAACAGCAACGGGAAAACGTCCACTGGTACGCTATTCCATTAAAAAATGCATAGGTGGGATTCCCCCCAAAAAAAAAAATTGATGTAAAGGTTTTTGTGGTCAAAAAATGAAACTTACAAAATCCAAAAGAAAGAAAACCAGACAAACAAAGAATATATATGATATTGAAGCTCGATGTTGCAAACTTGACACGAAGAAGGGAGAAAATAATCGAAAGCGGATATAAACATCCAAAAGAGAAGTTTTCAGATGGTTTGACGGAAATACAAAGATTTGACCGGACTGCAACCGAGTGCGCCGGAGAATGGAGGGTGAAACACGTCGGTATTGTCCTCTGATTGTGTAAAATCGGTGCCTGCCTGAGAAAGAGGGACAGATAATAAAAAAACGCTGCAATGAAGATCGTACGGATATGCACATATTAAGTATTGATGGAATTTCCCATTAATATCCGCCATATTTCCAGGAAACGCGTAGCTGGTAAATACGCTCGTAACAGGAGATCGCCGCGGCGGTATGGGGAATATCAAGGATTCAGCCAGCATTTATTCAGCCTCTAGGACTTAAGCACATCTCTCATGCTTTGGCTGCTTGCACTTATCGTAGGATTGGAGGAGGGGAGAACACCAGTTCGGTTATTCATGTTCTGCTTAACCTTAGCCATAGCATAGACGATACCACTAACAAAGCCAACAATGATAGCGGAGACGCTGGGGAATGTGACAGGGGCGTCGAAGAAGACGAGGCCTGACAGGGCAATGGGGAGTTTATTCAGAGCCCCAACCATGGAATAAGTGGTAGAAGAAGTCACCCGTACACACCATGCGGAGGTATACGAGATGAATACAGTGGACAAGCCGGAGAAAATCATGGCCAAGATGACAGAGTTGCGGGTTGCGGGGGGGAAGTTCAGGTTGACGTTGGCAGAGGACCAGTCTTCCAACAAGAGTGAGGCGACCAGAATAATTGGGATGGAGAGAAGGTTGTTGTAGAACATAGTGTCAAAGTCCTTGAAGTTGGTCAACTTAATTCTCTTTCGCATGCCTAGGACGTAGCTAGCCGTGCAGAGGCAGTTGATAAGCATCCAGATATATCCGGCATTGAGGGTAGAGATCTTGGCTGTTGCATCGACGCCCGACACTGTTGAGAGCGCATGGCTGATATCCGCCCACGCCGCAATGATAGAGCTGAGAACCATCAGGCCGAAGGAGAAGAGCACCATGCCGGTAACTGAGCCTCCGAACCACAGAACCTCGCCGTACGCAATGAGGATGATCGTCAAGTTCTTGAAGATAGTGTAAACAGGGATGGAGAGATACTGGAGAGCTTTGGTACCAGTATATATCATACCAATGAGAAGAAAAGAAATGGGGAACCCTATACGATATTAGAGGCGGTTCATTATGGTTCCTACAAAAAAAAAAAAAAAAAAAGACTGGGAGAAATGCAAAACTCACATTTTTTGGCCTCATCTGCATTGAAATCTCGATAGGTGATAATCTTCAAAGATTTGCACGCTTGGATTGCAGCAACGCATACTATAGACTGGATGATACAACAACGGGCGCGGAGTGTTAGTCGGGATAAATACCGCAAATGGAATGGAAGGAGACCAAAAACAAGAAGCTGGCCAAGGGGGGACGTTGACATACCTGGACACAGAGAAGAAAAAAGTTCAAGTTGAAAGATATGCCCGACAGAACGTATTTATTTGTGACCGTCATTAGAATGGAAGACAAGCAGTAGCAGAGAATGGGGAGCGTGGAGCTGTGTGCGAGGGAGGATCGTGACGGTGAGAGTCGAGGTTGTGGTGGCGGCGGCGGCGGCGGAGCAGCATCGAATCGTTTGCTATTCGGATCCAATTTGTCCATATCGATGGTATAGATATCGCTCTTCTTGTCGTCCGCCATTTTGAATAAATTGTATCGAGTAATGGGGAGGAGTGGATGAGTTACGATGAGGTGCGAGTTTTGGGCTTTTGTTCAACGATCTTGGACAGGTAGAAAAGGGGGTCCGAGGTACCGCGCAAGAAAGAGAAAAAAAAGGCCGTCAAATATAATAATATGCAGACTCAAAGAAAGGAAGAAAGGCGAGAAACCTGAAGAGAAGGTAGACGAAGAACAGACGACAGGATAGACGAGAAGTGGGTGCCGTGAGTCCTGACAATGCAGAAAGTCGAAGAAGTGAGCGAGAGACGGTTTTGAGGGGCCCGTAATATTACATTACGCTTTTGGGGCTATTCCAGTTATCACGACGAGTAACTCACTAGTTAACTAGTTAGTCAACTATTAAGTTAGATTAGTCAGCGAGACGGCTATGGTTAACCTGATCCGAATGTTTTTAACATCCAAAGAAAGTTAAATAGCACGAACTTTAGGGGAAGTGTGAATTGAATTTAGATGAGTTCCATGAAGAAGTAGTAGTTAAATGAGTTCCAGATTTGGAGTCGTTTACCTATAATGTTGTTTCATTCATGGATTGTAACACGAGTTTAATATTTAGATCATGAAAAGGGATCATGCTGCAAACCAATCGAAACTGGATATAAATTTTATCCTAACAAACGTATTTCAAAATTATCAGCTCTACATAACTACCTTCATTTTAGGCTAATATACAGAGTAGAACATAGGGAATTAACACCCTACATTATACACGAAATCCCCTAATCTCACCGACCGCCCCTTTCTTCTCATACAACAACAACAACAACAACCGCACTCTCTGCCCAATGGCACCGCGCGATCCCGACCTCGCCTCCGATGATGACGACGACGACGACGATGCCCTCTTTGCCGCCCTCGAAAGAGAAGAAATCAACCCATCCCATACGGCTCAGCGAATCGAACAACTACAAGCGGAACTAGTCTCCCGGGCCCGGCAACAACCGCGGCAACAGGATCAAGACCCTTCCAATCCCATCTCCAACACCACAACCCTCCAAAACACTCTCGTCCCCACCCTACCAACCGACCAATCCCTCCTCGATTTCACAACCCGTCATCCCCGCTGCGTCATCCACTTCTCACACTCAGACTTCACCCGCTGTGCCGTAATGGACAGACACATCCACGCCCTCGCAGCGCTGCATCACGAGACCCGCTTTGCAACGGTGGACGTGCGCAACGTGCCTTTCGTCGTAGCGAAGCTGAAAGTGAAAGTTCTGCCCTGTGTCATTGGATTCGTGGACGGGGTTGGCGTGGAGAGGATTGTCGGGTTTGAAGGGCTTGGGTATGGCGGGCAGCAGGATGCTGATGAGGAGTTTCGCACTGGGGAGCTGGAGAGGAGGTTGCTGGGGAAGGGCTGTTTGGTTAAACGGAGAATTGGGAGGGGGGATGAGCTTGGCAGCGATGTTGAAGGGGAGAGGGAACAGGAGGTGAGGAGGAAGAAAAGGGCTGGGGTGATTAGTGGGTCTGCGAATAAGGGGGCGGATGATTATGATGATGATGATGATGATGAGTGGGATTGAGGATGCATTACTCACCGTCCTTGGATTGGAGTATATATATATGGATGAGCAGAAAAGATAAGGATAAGTAAATAGGTGATGGGTTTTTCTTTTCTTTTCTTTTCTTTTCTTTTTCTTTTTTGGTGGTATGCGCTTCTTGCACATTTGATATTCCTCGGCAGTTTGTGAGATCCCATTTGTTCATGATAGATCAAAGATAAAAATGCTCCTACACCACCATCTCTCCGTCTGTTTGCCCGCGATATCCAAGTATTTGGGTGAGGGCTGGGGGAATGTGATCCGAAACCGCTTTCGGGGGTTGGGGGGGAGGGGGGGGGAAATGTTCAGAAAAGGAAATGAAAGGAAATTCATTCCATGGCATGGAAAAGCAATGCTGCATCTAAAAGGATCCTACTTGAAATCTAAATGAGCTGGAATGGGATGGTTTATGTCAACCTGGATAGTAGGTATATAGACTCCAGACCACTCATTGAATAGATTAAGCCCACTTATATACACCAGAATCACTGTTCAACAGTACAAAAAGAAGCACTTCCATCTACACATGTTCTCATAATAGCAGATATATGGAAATGGCAAAAGAATGGGGGAAACGCCCGAGGAAACATTATTTCTATTTATTTCACCTCAACCCATATCCTTCACCAGGAAATTGCCTCGAAATCCCTGCGTCCCCTCTTCCTGTTGTGCCCTCAAGGTCCCGCCACAATTTTATTTATTTTTTATTGATTCATTTATTTTTATATTTGTCAAAAAAAAAATCTGAACGGAATAATTAGGTATCATGCAGCTAATCTTGTATTAAACGAACAATGGGGGAAGAGAACCACAGTCACTGAATTAATAGAAAACAGCGAAAGTAATATAGCAGTGAAAAGGAAAAGGGGTGTGGGAACAGATGAGGCAGAAAATATGCTAGTTGTACTGTTATACACGTAAAATGAGGAGAATTAAGAAAAGAAAGATTAGGAAAACCAGATTAAAGAAATAGAAAAAATGACAGGTTCTGAGGAACAAAACGAAGCAGAGGAAATGTATCTTAAAAGGATATAGCAAAGGGGCTTGGCACAAGAAGAAAGGGGAAGAAGAAAAGGGAACTTGGAATTTGTATAGCGAAATAGTCACGGCAACAAGAAAAGCAGCAGAAAAAATATTGAAAAGAGAAGAGAGAGAAAAGAAAGCGAAGCGTAGTGATTAATTTTACCTAGAGGAATAGAGAGTTAAAAGGAATAAAAACGAGAAAGAAAGAAAAAAGCCATTAATTAGTAGGGGGTTTGAGTGAAACTGTAATGCCGAACAAGAAGCTCGTAAAAATGTGTTTGGAGACAAAAAAAAAAAAAAAGAAAAGAAAAGAAAATATGAACACCCCCCACCAGAGCTGAGTAGAGACAAGAAGAAAAAGAAAAGAAAAGTCTATACAGTGAGCACGAAGACCGTCAATCGACTGTGCGTTGGTATTAAGAAAGGGAGGGGGAAAGGGACGGAATGGGTAGGGCGATTGAAGGGTGGAAAAAAGGGCGTGAAAAACCAGCAGACTAAAGCTGAAAGGGATACATGATAGTAAAGTGCAACAACAAGAGAAACGCTAACTACCCGATTTCACTTCCCAACCTCCCACGCGCCGTAGCGGTTCCGTATTATTTCGATTATGTTATACCTTAGCAAATTAAGCAAAGGGTGAAAAGAAGAAAGGACCCAAGATCGTCACTCTCGCTAGCGAATTTATTTTAGATGGCGACGTTTTTCATCCCCTCCAAAGCCTCAGCCTCCAGTCCTGTCGGTGAGCGTGGTGTCGTTACGTTGCTTTTGCGGTTTTCCTTTTCCTTTTCTTTTGAATTGCCAGAAGTTGACCCTTGCTCAGCGGATTCTTTGGTGGTGACTTCACCAATCGATGTGTTGGCGGTATTGGTTGTGCTCACTGTGTTTGTTGTAGTGGAAGGGGAGGCAAGTTCCGTCGGCTCATCCAGCTTCTTAAAAGTATCAGAATTTGACGATGAAGGGACATCTACCTTGTCGTTACTGGGATCTGAAACATCCGTTGACGTTGTCTCCTCCGCGACTCGTGAGAGAGGGCTTGAGATGCCAAATGTCGTCTTTGGGCTGGCATTTGGGCCGCGAGAGGGGAATCGGTGGGGGGAACGTCCGCGTTCGTCACCGTTGACGGTTGGGGTTCCATATGGAGAATCTCGGTTTCCATTCACACTAGTATTCACACCAAGGCTGTTCGTTGGCTTTCTCCTTGGTGGCTTCCGGCCATACTTTTGATCTGCACGCCAGCGAAGGATTTCAAGATAAGGTGGCTCCACACCTGGTTGTTTGAATTGCCTTAGTTTAAGTTCACCCGAGTCTTCGTCCACAAAAGATTTTGGGGAACATAGATCCTCCGCAACAATGGCTAGAAACGCAGCCCATGAACGCGCAACAACGTATTTACAGTCGTAGTCACGACCAAATAGGATCACCTGACCCCATTTTCCCGAGGGACCTGGCGCTAGATCGATGGCAATATTATTTCCACCCCAGTCGCGAGCAAGCGGAATCCAGCTTGGGTGAGCATATGCTTTCTGGATGGCCTTTGGTGGTTGTGAGTCCTGTTTGTCCAACAATTCCTGTCTCCACAATGTGTTCGAGCCTGTTTGGGTTGGCGGAGGCCCAGATGAGGAAGAAGCAGGTGAGCTGCCGCCAAAAACTTTCGAGGGTGGTTGAGGAGGGGAGAATGAAGAAGTACTGAGAAATTCCTCGTTTACGGTTCTCCAATTTTTCCATTCCTGGACAATTTCCTCGCAATCGAGCAGCATGCAGCCGAATATGATGCCAGTTGGCGTTCCACCGCGTTCTTGTCCGTCATGAATCTGTAAGGATTCCCGAACCTCGAGTGGAAGACTGCAGTCCAATTCGTGTTCCAGCTCATTGACATCATTCTGAGAGCATCCTTCACACAACTGATCGTAAAGCTCCTCGTAGTTCTTTTCCGCCCATAGATCAATCTTTTTCCAAGAATGCGAAACTGGAGGAGGCAGGGGGGCGCCGTCATGGAAACTTTGCATTTGTATCTCCGTGGGAGGGACGCTACCGGCGCCAATGTGTTCGGCTGATTTCCTTTGCTGGGATGATAGCGACCTTATTCCTGGTGAGTAGGGTCGAACAGGAGGCGTGACTCCCCTCTGCGAACCCGTCCAGCCCGGGCTGGACGATCGTTGGGCAGGATTGTCTTCGAGAGATGTCAAATCTGGACGAGATTCGACTGCGCTTGTGACCACGGAAGTGAGAGGAGCATTGCGGTTTTGGCTGAGGGGAACATGTTGACCGCTTCGGTAGGGAGAATCGTGGGAGGCGTGTCTGTCATTTGAAGTCATGGTATGCCAGAAGGAGCGAAATGCCGAAACAAATCTGGAGCGGATTAGCAGCGGCCAATTCAACTTCCTCCTCCTCCTCCTCCTCCTCCTCCTCCTCCTCATTATCATTATTATTATTGTCAGAGGGTAAGGGTAGTAGCTAGTTGATAAGTGATACTTACGTAGATGCCATGGCAGGCGGGAAAGTTGTTGTGGTGGAGCTGATTGGCTGCGTGTGGTATATATTTCTTCGAGACTCGACTCCAGGGAGATAGATTCCAAAGTGTTATCCAGAGAGAAGTTGTTTGGGTATCAACAATCCCACGGGGGAGATGAAAATAACCACAGTGTAACTTTATCCGAAGAATTAGTAGACGGCCGCGAAGAGGCAGCGGTAAACAACACACACAGGAGTATCCAGGGAGTGAGCAGACTTGGTAACATAGAGATTGAACTTCCAATCACACAGTCTGGGGAGGCGGAGGAAATGAAAGGGTCGAAGAGAGACAATGAGAGATGCGAGACAGCGAGGGACTAAGAGGAGAGGAGAGGAGAGGATATCCTGGTGGTTAGGCAGTGGATGGGGTGTGAAGAGAACAAGATAGATTAGGTTGGTTGGTGGGTTGGTGGGTGTTGAAGCTGACGACGTTGGAAGGGAAAAGTTGAACGACAAACGGCAGCACAGCCAATGAGCAGGGGGCGGCAGTATTGGGTACCGTGAAACACGCTTGCTAAAATGTGGCGGTTAGGTACCTGGCACTTGCTCGAGAGCCCCTCGAACCGTTGGACGGGTGTTTGTTTGCGGCAAAAGGACCGAGGAAATATCTAAAATCTATACACTCAGAGACAGTCATAGCGGGTATCTTCTGCTGCTGTTGACTTATGCAAAATTGGATTTTGTGAGCTGGGTGTTGATTTTTTCTTTTTCTTTTGTGTGTGTGTGTGTGTGTGTGTGTGAGAGAGAGAGAGAGATTGCCCTGCTCTTAGTGTACATTTCTCACCTATAAATTGGCTGCTATACACCCTATACCGACATCAATCAAAATCCATCCTCCTCCTGATCTTAATTACTCCACTCTGCTCTCTATTCCATTCCTCTCCCAAAAGACAAGAATAAAACGAATCTCTGTGTTGCAACCATGAAATGACGCAAGGTTACGTTCTGTCCCTGAAACCAAAAAATTTTAACCTTCAACATGAACCATAGAAATCCTTCGATCTCCCATCCGCAGAACTTGAAATCGGATCCTCTTCCAATCAAACATCTCCTCGAGCCTCTCCCGGTCGGGTCCTCATCCTGGCCCCAAGGGTTATTCCAAAATTCTTTCCCTAATCTTGAAAATGGGGAAAAATAAACATGACACCCGCGGCCTTTCCCCCACTCTGCTGAAGTTCGTCGTGACCAAAAGTATTTTGAACGGTTGTACAGATAACTTTAGTTATATTTTTATTGGCTTTTTGATATGTATGTATTACTTTTCTTTTTCCTTTTTTTGTCCCTCACCGGCTGGGCGCTATTAAGCATAATCTATACCCCTGGAATTGGACGCGCTGGGGCGCATATTCAACGCCTTCTGGATCTGTGGGCAGGCTGATGTCAGTTGGACGCCCTTTAAAAGCCGAAAAACCGAGGGAAATTATCCAACCAAACAAGGTCACTATGACCAGCAGGATGCTTATGCTGATATCGTTATTATTCATTATTATTATTATTATATATTATTGCTATTTGCTATTTTTATTTCATGGCGATGATCACCCGGTTTCGGGAAGCAGATGCTGAAGAAATTTGAAAATTACTCTGCAAAACATGAGGAAATGGGGCTTTAAAATTTTGCATGTGAAAGAACTCCGAGTGAAATAAATAAATAAATAAATAAATAAATAAATAAATAATAATAATAATAATAATAATAATAATAATAAAAGTCTGTAGCCAAAGTATCGCTCTCAACTCATCATCTCTCATTCTCTGCTTCTGGTATTCACTTTACAGGATAGCTGTTTCAAAATTTCTAGTCCAGGTATCTTTGAAAATTAAGTATTAGAATTAAAACACTTGTCAGGCTCTGATCTTCAGAGCTGAAATAGTCATAAAATAATCCACAGAAACATATGCGGCTGAAGAAACAAGATGTAAGAAAAGAATGTAAATTAGCTTCTGGCTACAGTGATTGCCGGCAAAAACAAAAGAAAAAGTTCATAACATATCATGCTTGATAATGTCAATCTCGTCAAGAGAGAAGAAGAATGACAGCATAATAATCAAGTAAGCGAGTGTAAGAGAAATCAATCAATATTATCAAAACAAAATCTGAGAACAGTGAGGATGGACCAAAAAGAAAAGAAAAAGAAGCGAGAGAGAGGGAGGGAAGATGTGAGCAAATAAGTGACAAACTAAACAAACCAAACATAGAAAAAATCTGAAATGAATCAAGACAAATGAGTGTCTGTTTACAGCAAAGTAAACAGGGGTATAGGGCATGCAAGGAGCACTCCTGTTGAGCTTGGCTGAAGGAAAAAGGCCAATGGAAAAAATGTCACGCACGCTCTCTGAGTAATCCTATCCCAACATCCGATGTCCTCACTAAATCCACCCCTCCGTGAAATCCCTCTACAAATCTCCCCGTCTCTCCTAGACGCCGTGTTAATAGAAATCGGAAAAAAGAAGATTGCACGACGATGACAAGCGGGAGACCTTGAAAAGTAATGCACCAAGCCAACCGGTCATATAATCATATCGATACACCTCGAAAGGGATAACTGAACCCAAAAGGAAACCCGAAAATCGGTCATGAGATGGTGCAAAAAAAAAAATAAAAATAAAAATAAAAATAAAAAAAAAATAAAAAATAAAAAATAAAAATAAAAATAAAAAGGCAAAAGGAAAAAGAAAAGCCTATAGCCAGATAAATCCGAGCCTTGCGGATCACAAAAGTAAGAAAACGATGCGAGTCAGAACCGGGATCGGTTAACAGAGAGAATAAATTGTGTTGAAAAGAAAAATGGAAAAAAAAACCATCATTCCTTAAGAAGACCCGGGTTTCACGTTATTCGACCATTAATAGCGTGTAAGAAAAGTAAAATATCGGAGCGCTGAATATGCAATATGTGCAAAAAGACCTCGTCCGGGAAATCATCGGAAAAAGAAATGATCCATGGATATGGTCGACTAGAGATACAGTAAAACCCCGCTATCCTCAACTATGATTAGAATCGAGCTTCAAAATGCGGCGTAAATCAGCTTCCATCTGCCTGGGGTCGACAGGGTTGGTTCTAGGAGAATTTGAACGTAAAGAAGACACGTCGGAATTGAAGTATGGGAGGGTTCTGTTTGGAGAAGGAGATGCAAGATTTACGACGGTCTGAGAGCGCTTTAGATTGTTCTGAGCTGATGAAGGGCCGCGTTCCGTTGAAAATGGGGTGCTGTTGATAGGGCTAGTAGAAGAAAGTTCTCGACGAAGGTTGGAAGATGGAGTTCGAGTTGCTTGAGAACCGTTGTAGACGGACGACAAGTACTGGTGTGCAATGCTACCACTTCCCAGACTGGAACCTTTAGGAGAGCCTTTATGATCACCGAACGGAATTGGAGTTGACGGACCAGATGCATGTCGAGAAAGAGGCACGGCGTTACCAGGAGTCCAACTTTTGGAACTGAAGATGTTTGAGTCTTTGTACACCTTAGGCGATGCAGAGGATGGACGTTGTGGTTGAGGATTCAATAGCAAATTCTTTAGCGCTTCGGTTTTGGCCTTTCTCTGGTCCTCGTCGAGTGGCAGGCTTTCATTCGACCTTGAAGGGGAGCTGGCTGATCGAAGAGCATTGATTCGATCCTTGAAAGGAGTGGCGAAAGACGGCCCGATTGCCATTCTGCGACTATCGCGAGATTCCAGCTCAATAGGAAAGATGCCCCCCGGACTCCTTTCTGATCGATGGAGGGTTACCCGCGCTGTAACGTTTGGCTGCGCTTGCGACGGTCTCCCAGGCGTGGGCTCTCCGCTGCCGGATCTATTCGTCACTTTTGCACCTTTTGCGGATTTAAAGAGGAATTCCAGCGGTGAGGGGTTCTCTACTGCATTTTCTGGAATAGATACGGCTGCTTTTGGTTTTGCTGGCGTGGCTTCCTGGGGGCTTGTATCCTCCGAATCATCTTCGAGTGAATCAGGGCTTTCCGTATCTGGAACGGATTTAGAGAAAAAAGTGGGTATTGGCAGAGCTGAGGGGGCGGGAGACGCATGGAAAGTCGGTCCAGCGTAATGCGAGCCATCGGGGAGAGAAGATAATATGTTTGGTTGCGATGCTGAATGGCGGTGGCTGTGGCCAGTCCCATTGACTGCCGGGGATGGTTTCGAATTTTGGTTATTTTGGTTATTTTGGTTATTTTGGCTATTCTTTTTCCCAAACCGGCTCTTCCTCTTCTGCGATGCACCTTCAGAGAGAGTATTACTGAAAGCTTCCTCGGTACTGGGGCTTGGGGGGCTCGATCGAGGTTTGGGGGGTATGAAACGGTTCGGAGAGTCGCTAAGGTGTGTATTGTTGGCGAGAGGTGTAATCTTAGAAGGTTTACGGTTACGGCGGGGATTGCGAGGCCCCTTCGAAGTGGTAGGAATTGGAGTCGACATTGAGACTTTCGGAATAAAAAAAAGAGGCTTAATAAATAGGCAGCCTGTTAATAGAAATAATAGAAGGAAATAAATAAACAAGCTAAGAAGCTATATGCGCAGGATCAAATGGAACACCAAGACTGAGAGTATGAGAAAGCAGTTCTATTCAGGGAGCATAAAACGGTCACACAAGAGTAGCAAGGGAGTCACGAATGTGCAGGACCAAAGCTGGCTTCTCGAGGACGTTTCCTTGGGGGCGGTGATGGGGTTATGGATCTTCGTGGTTGGATAGTTGGAGGGAATGACTGGGTGGAGAAGGAAACAGATGCCCGAAGCATATTCATAATTTGAGAAGAACACACATAAGTGGTGGAGCTGGAAGAGAATAAAATAGTAGCTAGAGCTTAGGAAGCGCAGAAGCTTAGGAAGCGCGGAAGATGGTGGAAGAGAAGATATTGGGATGGATGTTGCATGTTCGGATGTCGGATCGGATGTCAGAGGATGTTTGTGGCTGCTGCGAAGAGAAGAAGAGGCGGGATGGGGCAAGAAGCCACAGCTAACCAACCGTTTAACCAAAGAAGGTTTGGTTCAGTTTGGGTGGCGCAGTTATTCCTCGGGTTCGGAGTTTGTTACCAAACAAGGACAAGGACACTACGGAGATAGGATGTTCCGGTGGGCTTTCGCGGTCAACTGCTTGCTTATGTTATAACCCATCTCGGTGCGTGGACACGGGGATTTCGGTCGATAACATGACGGCTGTTTCTTTAATGTATCAAACAAACTCCCCTAAGGCTGGACTGCGTAGGGTCCTCGAGGGTTAGATCTGCGAACCTTTACACTTCTGGAACGCGTTTTATTCTGTCAATGCTAATGAAAATACCCTGTGATTTGGAGGTATATTTTAGTGAAGGCACCAGCCGCTGAAAGAGCTCTCCATTTTTACCTTCACTACATATCCCCTTGACAACCCCACTCCATTACGATACCCCGCTCTCTATTCTATTTCAGCTGTTCCTTGTTATTTGAAAATATCGTCTTGCTTCAGCCGCCATCCATCATTTAGTAAACGCATAATACCGTCCGTCGAGACCCCAGATCATGGCTGATGTCGAAATGAAAGATGCCGCTCCTGGTGCCTCAGGGAAATCAAAGGCGGTTACAAAGGGGAAATCCGCCATTGGCGAAGGCAAAGGAGATTCAAAAAAGCGGTTCGAAGTGAAGAAAGTCTGTCGACGGACTGCTCTACATTCTTCCCCGGTATACAACCCACTTCATACACTGACAGTTGCTGTTACCTCTTTATAGTGGAACGCCGTCGCTCTGTGGGCATGGGATATCGTCGTAGATAACTGTGCCATTTGCAGAAACCATATCATGGACCTATGTGAGTAGATTTCAGTCAAAAGTCTTGTGAAATTCATCTTACTTGAATGGAATGGTCGCTTACTTTTACTTCCTTATGCAACAACCTTAGGCATCGAATGCCAGGCAAACCAAGGGTCATCCACAACAGAGGAATGCACTGCTGCTTGGGGAATTTGCAATGTGAGTCCATTTTGTTTGTTTGTAATCATTTGCATATATATATAGATTATACTTTAGGATATACTCGTTACAGGACTAACCTGGAGTGAAACACGATCATCTATGTATAGCACGCATTCCACTTTCACTGCATCTCGAGATGGCTGAGAACCAGACAAGTGTGCCCACTGGATAACAGGGATTGGGAGTTCCAGAAATATGGACGATAAACTATCCTAAATATATGCAATCGATGGACAGATTTGCATGTTAGATGACGGGAATCTCACAAGCGCCCTAAGATCGACGCCTAAAATACGAACGTGCCTCGGGATGGTATCTGGCAGAGCAAACCTACGAACGAGCTCCCTAGACCCGGTTAACATTTGGCGAAAGAGATTGGAATGGCGGCTATGGTGTTAACGAAATATACATAATGAAGCACGATTTTTATAGAGTTTTCCATGCGTAAATAAATGGCAGCAGAGAGGGAACAACCCTATTCCATTTACTGCTGAGTTCTTTGGTTCTCTCCCTCTTTCTGTCTCCTTGCTTCCTGCCGACATTCCGCGGTGTAAATGAACCAAAAGACCACCCCCAAGGATATGTAGGATATAAATATGCTGGCCAAAGGAACCTCTTCCATTTATCATGTAATAAAAATCAAAAGACAGAGAGGGAGGCACATGCATTCCTTTGTCACATTCCTTCCTCCCCGCTCCACCCATCACCGTTTGCCCCCATCCACCACAATCCCTTCCCTCCCCACACCCCCAGACCCAACAATCAACCACGGCTCCGGATGCTTGTTATACATGGGCCACGGCGGCACAACCACCAATGTCGTTATGAGGATTCCCGCCAACCCGATCCAGAGGGTCAGATGTACATCTTGGGACACATAGCCGACGATAAATGAGATGGCCTGTGTTTTTGCGCGAAGGGTTAGGTGGTTGGTTTTTCATTTGGTTGTCTACAGAAGAGTACTCACGGCGAAGTGGATGATTAATCCTGTGCAGAGCTGTTCCGCAATGCGCTGGCCGTAAAAGTCCTATAATAGATATAGGCATTAGCTCCATTTCCCAGCTGGGTATCATCGAGACAGTTATCTACTCCGTGGATATCGTGTTTGCAATTCCGACTTATTGTCGGAATGCGCATTGCTTGTCGCCGTTGGCTTCCTTGCGCAAACGTGTCCTCTTTTAGGTATGACATTGAAAACAGGTAAAGGGGGAATACTTGGCGCATTGATTGTATATACATACTATTTGGGCTTCGAAGATATCTTGGAGTGGGGCGAGGAGGTCATCCATATTGAGGTGCTCTGTTGCATCAGTGATTTGCATGTATTGAAGTTTTAGCTTCTGCTTGGTAGAGGAGGGCCTCGAAATTAGTAGTCTAACCTGAATTATGCTAGCCGAAAACCTTGTCCTTTCACTCTTTGATTGAGGAACCAAAGATCTAAAATTACTTCAATTGTTTATTTTAGTTATTTGTTGAATTATTTTTAATTCTCTAATCACTCTTTCAATTTGATTGCCGAATATTGTTCTGATGCCCAACATTTCTCTGAATTCGCAATCTTCTTATCTCACCAGCAACTGGTTTAGCACTGATGAATTAAGAAGCTCAAAGAGGAGGAAAGAAGAAATAGTGAAAGAAAATGAATAATAATTATAAACTCTGGGGTGTAATTTGAAATCAAACCCTACACTCCAAATGGAGGGAGAAGGATAAATGCAACAGGGGATAAAAGCTTCTCCTGGCCACAAGGGCTGAGATGATGTTCTATCTCTCTGATCGAAGAAGACGCGACCAATCCCCGAACGAGTGAATCAGAGCCATCTTGACAGATCGAAATCGGTTACAATACCTTTGAATATATGGGAACCTCTTGTACCATTGTTCATTTAACCACCCGTCCTTTATCTAACAGGGCAACGCCATGCTTCATCTTATCTCATCTTTCTTTCTTTCTTTTTCTACTTCATATTTAAGACTCTTTCGGTTTCGAGTCTTGTTTAGCAGCGCCAGCTGTTGAAAAAAGATGATGACCTACGAAACCTCCCGACGTAACGGAACTTTTTCCATTGTCCTTACTCAGGAATGGTGATCTATTCTTAGAAGTTTTTAACTACTTCAATTATATTTGCATTTGTATATATAATTCATTCATATCTTCTCGCCTTTCAGCAGGAATGAATTCAGATCTTTTAAATCTCGTCGAAGGAATATATCTATGCTTGATTCTGTCTATCCATTTCCAGCAAAACATTTGGGACGCCGGCGTCATATCCTTTATTCATGAAAGGCATGGATACCCACGTTGGAGAGAGTGAGAGCTTGCACTCTCTATTAGGGAAAAGGCACTTAGATACATCTTAGCAAACTTCATGGTTAGTTCTCTCTTAGACAATAGGATTCTAGAGCGGTTTGGCGTACCTTATAGCGAAGGTAAGCAGGTCATTTTCCCAATCACTAGAAGTTACGAAAAAGCGAGATAGCGCACTAATACCGATGCTAGAATTGTCTGACACCAACAAAGGGAAAAGGCTTGGATTGGAGGAAACTAACAATCAGATCCTGCAAACAAGATATCCACCAACAGCAGTTCCCATTAATCCCAGTAGAACCACCTTGCCATCACCACCCATTCAACCCCCAGCACGTCGATTACGCAACAGTCAACGGAGAAGAGCGCAATCACGACGAGGCACTGTCCCTACATCCTTGAAGACCAATTTCCAAGCCCAGAAGGATATCCGAATTAACGGAGAAGTAGAAGGATTATTTGGAGGGGAGAGGAGGAGTTGGGGGGGGGGGGGGGGTGTCCTGCTGAGATTCCTAATAGCCTTTGATTCCCCGAGCGGAATCGAGGGAGGGCAGCCAAGTAATATGTTGACTACCCGTGTGCGACACAGCTATCGGTTGAATCAGCCTCTATTGTGGCCTGAAACCCAAAGGATAGAGCCGGAATTAAGGTGGGATCTAGAGAAGCATACTATATGGCGTGTGTCGAGCTGCGGGTATGTGTGCTGTATTTGGATATCCATGGATGTCGTATGTCGTGCACTTGGTGGGGTGGTGCAGAGATGTCTATGGATGCTTCTATGCAGTTGCGCAGTCAGATAAGACAAGTTGGCTATTCTGCAAGAAGGGTCCTCACAACAACTATTCCGTTTGAATCTGGGTAATCTATTAGATGCCAGGTTTAATGAAGCCAAGATGTCTAGAAAGATTCGTTCTTCCCCCCCGCCCCGGGGATTCTTTATTTTCCCTGCGAATGGATAACTCATTACTGCGTACTATCCCTAGATAACAGATAGATATTTGAGCCAAGAGGACAGATAATTAACCGCAACTCCCCGTGTCTGTAAGTTCTTCACAATTTAGCATGCATCTTGGAATATTACTATCAGGCCTGTTCATCGAGTCTGCAAATCTTTTTAAACCCGAATCCTGATCAAGCTTTTTTTGATCGGAACCTGGTTGGTTGAGATCCTTTGGCCATAGGTAGTCCGGGCGACTTTAATCCCAGCTATTTTCACTCCTAAGCACAAATATATTCGTAGTGTTGGAAGGCTGTTGAAGTTTCAGTTTTGGAGGAGGTGAGAGATAAAACCAGATATAGCGGTTACATTTCTCACAGATGGATAGAGGAAGAGTTAGTGGTGGTGGTGGTCGTCATCAAGTCTGTGATATAAAGCGAGGGAAAGAAAAACCAGGCCTGGAAATAACGGATTTGAGTCACAGGGAGAGTAAGATCATGGGGACATGTCCGTGGTGCCATTACGTATGTCATAGACGTGCTTGGGGGGGGTGGGGTTGGAAATACATCACAGTGGACGCAGGATGGGGGTCCAGAACCCCGCAGGCGCAGACGAGCTAGCCCTTGATGCAATGCCCCTTGCCCAGCTAGCACTCCCTATAACTCCCGCTCTGTAGTAGACTACCCTCTGCCCTGGAGCGCCCCCCGGGCCTGGCACCCAGCCCTTATTGGACGCTTAGGTTGACTTTTCTGCCGCCGCGCTGCCGAGCCAAGCCTGAAAAGTTTAACATCCCACTAAATTCGCCCCACCGCCAAACCTCACTCCAAGCTTCCGACTTCAATTCCAACCTCACCTCACCCTAGATGAATATCACCCTTCATCCCCCCCTCTGGCCATCCACGCTCCTGTTAGCCCACGCTGTGGATATATGTTACAGACTCTAACCGTTTTGTTTCTCACTCCGCTGATATTGTTTCCAACTGTCTAATCGGGTCTATTCTTCTGAGTCTTGTTTTCTCTACGAAGTTTGCAGGCAAGACTTGTCTTCAAACTAGACAGTCAGCCAGCGAGCCGCTCTCTCCTCTCCACGCCGTTCAATCCAGCGACCCTGGAGTTATTCAACTACCATTCTGAGACTACAGTCAAGTTGGCGGGGCTCAACTATACCCAGTTCTTCTTCATCCACCCTCTCCTGGGGCCAAAATTTCGGGTCTTCTCTGGGGGCGACACTCGACCTCCATAACTGGACTTTCCCCATCTCAAGATTATTTATATATATATATATCAAGGCTACTCAAGCCTACCACGGACGAAAGAATCCCTTCTGCCCATGGGCTGGGCTGGAGGAAAGCAGAGGCTGCTTAACCGTTGTGTGTTTGCGTCTCCCCCGCAAGATTTAAAGAGTTGTGGCCTAGTCAAAGGGCCGTGAGTTGCTCTCGGCCGTCTCATTTTCGACAAAACGTCCGCATATAGCGTGCGTCCTTTCGTAAAAACAAAAATCGACAACCCTGGCTTATCCAATTGATATCAACAAGGGTACCACTCATTCGCCATGAGTGAGTCGCCAAGATCCGAGAAGTACCAGACTAGGTACAGCACGCCTGCGCCAGAACTGGATGACCACCGCTTCCAGGCCGAGTCTCTCCCCAGAGCGGAGGCAACGGCAGAGAGTGTGCTTAGTTGGCAGGAACAGTTGCAGCAGGCGCGCCATGCGATAGAAGGAAACCTGAATCTGCGCCGTTTCAACGAATCCCTGCAACATGATGCGGGTCCTATCACCAGAGATTTTGAGAATGCAGTTGTCGATGATGAGCCCGATGGCATTGCGGAAATACGTCCATCTGTGAACTCTATGGCTGTTCGGTCGAGCGCTCAGAGACGCAGCTTCACGGTCCCGGACCGCCTGAGCCGTTCCCGGGCTTCGTCGACCTCGAGTGTGTCAACCTCCCCACCGAACTCTGTCGAGGCGTTTGCCGAGCCCCGCCGCCGTGGACGTGCGAATACCATAGAGAGCCATACCCCTTTGGACGTAGATGTTGTTCTCCAGAAGACAATGTCCACTGGCACCCAACACCGTCGCCCGACGTTTAGCAATGCCAGCGCCATTGGCCAGGAGAGCATGGACCCGAGAGCCAACCTCAATGAGGATGCGGACGTGTGTTTTCCTCCATACGATGAACCGGGAAAGACTTCCATCATCGACTTTGAGGAATTGGAGGAATTCGTTGCCCTTAGCAAACGGACGAGCCCAGTCCACCAACAGATGTGCCGCGTCGACCACCATCACCGTAAGCAGAGCTCGAGCTCGCAGAGCAAGCCCCGCATCTTTCACGATCTGCGACCTAAGTCTCAGTCTACGGATGTCCCCAAGATTTTTATGCGCCCATCGACTACTGAAAACAGCTCATCTGACTTCGTCGACCACATTACCCACGATCTTGAGAAGGGAGTGGGCAACACTGCCGATGAGAAGGAGGTCAAGAATCTCTACAACGAGAATGAGCGCAATCGCTTTAGCTTCTTCTCATCGGAGTATCAGAACACTGTCCATGCTTGCGAACTGGGCGCTCTGGTGCTTGAAGGAGAGACTTTCCGTGACCTGTTCCATCTGGGTCCGGAGGGAGGAGTATGGTGGCTTGATATCCTCAACCCAACTAATGAAGAAGTAGGAGCTATCTCCCGAGCGTTCTCCATCCATCCTTTGACAGCGGAGGATATTATGACTCAGGAAGCTCGAGAGAAAGTGGAGTTGTTCAAGCAGTATTACTTTGTTTGTTTCAGGACTTTCTTCCAGGATAAACACCATGAGGATTTCCTGGAGCCTGTGAACCTTTATATGGTTGTTTTCCGCGAGGGAGTGATCTCCTTCTCATACACTGAGAACCCCCATGCAGCCAATGTACGGAAGAGAATTGGGAAACTGCGCGATTACGTTTCCCTTAGCAGTGACTGGGTTTGCTATGCAATGATGTAAGTTTCGGACATTATACTCCATAACCTTCATCTTAAGAGTAACAACTAACAAATCCCCAAACCACAGTGACGATATCGTCGACAGTTTCGGCCCCGTCATTCGCGACGTCGAAATCGAATCCGAAGCAATAGAAGACCAAGTCTATATCGCACGCGTCGGGGACTTCAACGCCTTCCTCCCGCGAATCGGCGGCTTACGCAAAAAGGTGATGAGTCTCATGCGCCTGCTAGGTGGGAAAGCGGATGTCATCAAAGGCTTCTCCAAGCGCTGCAACGAGCAGTATTCTGTCACTCCACGTGGTGATATCGGCCTCTACCTTGGCGATATCCAGGACCACGTCGTCACTATGATGTCCAACCTTGGCCATTTTGAGAAAATGCTTAGCCGCTCGCATACCAATTACCTGGCCCAGCTTAATGTTACGAATCTTATGCTGGGGAACCATGTCAATAAGGTCTTGAGCAAGATTACATTCCTGGCGACGATTTTAGTGCCGTTGAACTTGATCTGTGGCCTTTTTGGCATGAACGTTCCTGTCCCAGGGGGCCAGAGCCATGGTTTTGGTTGGTTCTTTGGTATTTTGGGAGCTATCATGTTGATTATTGTTATTAGCTTGGTGATGGCTCGTCGGTTTAAGCTTGTGTGAAAAAGTTTTGTTTCTCGAGGGATAATGGCACTAAAAGACGTAATGGCTTCTGAGCTTTGCTTTTTTTCTCGACAATTCTTATATCTTTTCTTCCTTTGTCTGGTCATATCTTTGTATCGGCGGACTTATAATTTTGCGACTACCTTTGATTTTTTCCATTGATTTTGTTCATCTTTATATATATTTTGTCTTTATGCAATCCTTACATGGTTACAAGACCATGGCTTGGGAAAAGAAAATTGTTTGTTTTGCCGTTCATTGTTGATAGAGCTTAAATTCTCATCCATCTCTGTATACCTCTTGCGATGTGACTTTTAAATCCCATTATAACTAGAAGCAGCCTACGTCCAACGTCTAATGCACAAATCTTAACAATAAAGCCTCTTAATATTATATCTACTATTTTAGAATAGTTGTATATACATATTAAAAGCTGAATAAAACCTATCTACCCATGGTGGATATCTCTTAAATCAAACCCTTAGTCCCTGCGCCGAGCCCAATGATCCGTATGCACTTCATGAAAACTACTCCTAAGATTAAATCCTTTTTCCTTTCAGTGGTCAATAAAACTTTAACCAAGCTTTGGCCTTTTTATATTAAACCCACTAAACCCTTTCCCTTTGTCCTTTTCCCTCTCCTCCCTAGCCCTCTTCCGCTCCATATCCTCTTTCATGATACGTTCCGTGGCTGTGAGGGGTTTGGGCGGAGCTTCTACTTTCTTCCTTGTAGCGCCAGCCAGTGCATTTTTCTTTGAAACGGCGGCGAAGACGTTTTTAGGCTTTGAGATAGTGACGGCAGGTTTTAATGATGTTGATGTTGTTGCTGACAGTCCCGGCGTCATGGCAGTTGATTCTGAGGATGTGGGTGAAATTTGAGCTGCAGGTTGTGCTGGGTCTCGGTGCGCAAGGGTGGGCGATTCTGATTTCTTATCATTGCTCGCTGGAACTGGACAGGTTGAAACAACAGCAGAAGTAGCATTTCCCTTCGACAGCGCAAAATTCAACTTAATTTTCTCTCCTTCAGTCCGCTGCAACTCCTTTGGGGCTGCCTCCGCATCACCCCCATCGGAACCCTTCCCCGCGGCCTCCCTATCCCTTTTCGCCCTACGCACCTGCTCCTCTATCATCTTCTGCTCCAGCTCCTCATCCCCGCGATCCTGCATTTCCTTTCTTCGCAGTGCTTCCTGTCTTCTTAGGGCTTCCGGACTATTATCAATCCACGAGATGAAAATGCCCTTCTCACTCTCCTCAACCCTACAAATACCCTCGCGGCCTAAATATTTCGCAAATTCCGTCAGACTGGGCCAGCGTGTGGCGTTCATGTGTATATGTTCCTTGTTGGCGATATACTCTTGATAATAGTGGTTGATGTTGACTGCCTTTTCGCCGTGAGAGGTGCGGAGCTGTTTGAGGAAGTCGGAGAGGAACTCGTTGGAGTATTGCTGGATGTATTTGCGGGGGTCTTCGCCTACCAGCAACATCTGGCGCACATGCGATTCTGACTGGGTATGGCATTTGAAACCATTTTCATCACGCATCTGCCTTTGACATACTTGACAGTACCAGCGGAGACGCTGGAGGCCCTTCGATTTGAGCTTGTTGCTGAGGTATTTTGTGCTGCCTACTTCGGCACGAGGCATATCGGGCTTGTTAGTTGGTTCCCTAAGAATGAGTTTCTGGTTCTCTTCTTTTCTTCTTCTTCTTCTGCTTCTTCTACTATATGTAATTCGTTCTCTTTTATGCCACAGTTGAAGATGCATCTTGCTTTGAGGCGCGATGAAGCGTGGCGGTGGCTTAGTCATCCATATAGCTAACTTAACCGTTGTCCGGATTAATATTTATCCGATCCATATCCAACCTTGAGATGTTGACTCAGTGCCAAAGCACACCTATCGTTGATGAAACATCGTCTTCTACATCTCGGTCGCTAACTTCATGTTAATTGGGGCTGGGTGCTCTTTGTATCCTGTGTCCTCAATCGTTGTTTCATGAATCAATGGAACCCCGTCAAGACTGCCAAACCTGCAGGTTTCTAGCAGTTCAATCATTCGTTATGTAAACGCTTACCCTGGTTTCAGCTGTAAATTTGTCTCATATCAACGACGCATACGAACGCAAACCAGCTGGCACCTCAGTGTGCCCTCCCCATTTTGCACATCAAAGGCCTTAGGCCCTCTCATAACTACCGTTGAGCCGGAATCTGAGATACCGTTTGTGATGCCGTGCCCGAAATTATCCCCCTTGCAATCGCGATTCGTGGCCTCTCTAGCAGCCACTCTCTTCATCCTTATTCTCTACTTTATCCTTTCAAACCCAAGCTTCGCATATGCCATCGGAGTTGACTCAATAACACATGAAGACCATAACCATCCAATATCATTAGAGCTCAAGCTTTCCATCGACTTTGATACACCGTCTCCTGGGAACTCTCAAATTCCGGCTTCTAAACTGAATTTAGGCGGGGTGTCCGCTATCATTATGCGGAGAGCGCCAGATGGACTTGTTGCGTTAGCGAACAATGCCCCTGAAGAGAGAGAATTGGAACCGGGGGAGACACTTTATTTTAGGTTTCCCAAAGCAGCTTTGGCTGGCCCAAAGTCTGGTCCTCCTGCCGGACTTCCTGGGGGCAATGGGGTTGAGTTTTTGGATGGTTTGTCAGTGGATAATGATGAATTGGAGTTGCGGGATAATGACCTGGCTAAGCGGGCGACCAAAGTCTATATATCTGCAAACACCTGCTCGCAGCCTGTGTTTAATAATGCGACACGACGTGATCCGGATCCTGGACCGCCGCAATTACAGCTTTATGTCTCCACAACCGAAGAAATTCAACAGCCAGGCCCTGATGTTAATTCTCCGGATTTAAACGTTTTCACTTTTGATGATGGTTATGTGAACGCTACATTCGATGTTGAAGACGATATTTACATGGGGGTATCCGCGCCGAAGAACGAGAGCTACTCTGGCAAGTACAAATTCGAGATTGCAGCGTCAATTGATCAGTCGTTCCATGAAGCTGAACCTAATGTCCCATATCTATTCTTCGTCGATGGTGACAGCGGCGCTGCTTTGCTGCAGACAAGCGACATTACCCAAGCAAATCCTGATGATGAAATTTACAAGAAGTGGATGAGCCTAGATCCTCCACCATTTATAATGTTTGCCCACAATATGAATGATACGTCGATTCTTGGCTTGCAGAAATCCTTCTGCGGTTTAAAAAATAATGCCCAAATTCGCAAGGATGGTGATAATGTTCAGGTCAGCATGACTAACAGAGGTATAAATCGCAAACCGAAAGAACAATTCTATATCCGGGGTCTAAATAGCAGTTCATTCTATTATGGATTTTTGGCCATGGAAGGCAACTCCACCCACTCCGGCAGCGGAGTTGTGGGAGGAGGTGGAAAGGTCTGGAGGCCGGTGAACTTCAACACCAAATCAGGTACACATCATTTACCCCTAAGAGTTAATCCGATATACATGCATATCCCAGCCTATCACATACTAATCACCCACCAATAGAGAACAACTGCGCCATCCTATACAACCTCGACTTCTGCTCCGATGTCGCCTACGCCGTCCCTTCAAATCCCTCCTTAACCAGTGACGATCTCGCAAAATTCTACGACACCCACGCTGTCAACCTGTACAAAAACTTCACACGCTCACTCGCCCAAATCCCCTGTAACACCTCCGCCAAATCCCAATACTCGCTCGCTCGCAACTGTACCCACTGCGCCGCGGCCTACAAACAATGGCTGTGCGCCGTAACCATCCCCCGCTGCGCTGACTATTCCAGCAACCTCCCCTTCCTGCTCCCGCGCAACACTGCGCAGAAATTCACAAACGGCACTAGCATCGAGCTGGACAACCCGTTGCGCCAGACCGTGCTATCAAACTCATCCCGCAACCCATTGATCGACGAGCAGATCAAGCCCGGACCGTATAAGGAGGTTCTCCCCTGCCAGGACCTCTGCTATGAGCTTGTGCAGAGCTGTCCGGCCGCACTGGGCTTTTCGTGTCCCGTTGACACGTGGTTGAATGGCTCGTACGGAACAAGGAGCGTTGATGGCGATATTACCTGTAGTTACCTTGGTGCGGCGTATTTTTTGAATGGTGCTGGGTTTCTAAGGGAGGGCTTCATGTTCATTTTTTGGGGAGTTTTGGGATTTTGGGTAGTGTTTTGGATGTTATAGATGTGATACTGCCTTTTTCTTTCGTTCTTTATTTTTATTTTTTGTTTTTTGTTTTTTTTACGGTCGATTGGCGGCGTAGGCAAATTTTTATTTTCCACAGAAAGAGAAGACTAGAAACAAGAAAAAGGGAATTGGTTGGTTGAAGATATATACAGTTAAGATCATCGCGTCTTGGCAACGATTCATCCATCATTTGCTTGGTTGAAAATACAGTCGATGGCATTATCTTGAAGCAGAGTGGAAGTTCCATATATGCTTATGTTGCAGTTATCTATGAGACTCATTTGCTCTGATTGTCCTCAACTTCCCTTCTCTTTCTAATCCTATGCCTGACTCGGAGATTTCTTTTTAGGAGCATCTTCAAGAAACTAAATTCAGTTATATATATTGTCAGGCCTATCCGCCTTCTTATGTAATCCACACTGTATATAACTTCCGCGTAGCTAGCAATCACTACATAATCAATCAAGCAATCTATCCTTCACAGGTTATGAGACCTGTTTTGCGCAAATAACTGCCAATTCAGAGAATTCTTGTCAAATATAGTGTATATTAATCACTGCTCACTTCATTCAATATAATATTGTCTTATTTTATGTCAATTGATTGATTTGATGCACTCTTATATTATTATTATTTTTTTTCTGTGTTCAATTCATTCACTTAGTGAGTGAAAGAAAAATCTGCAACTTATTAATTTTTCAGTGACTGATCACACAAGAACACATCAATCTGCTCAATCAAGTTTATAGACAAGAATCTCACTGAATAAGATTACTCCATTATAAAGAAGATTAATATGACATGATGAAATATATGATGACTCACTTGTGATCATGATTAAGTCAATTCAGTTAATCTGACTGATCTGAAAATGATCAGGGGGCTCTGAGCTCACTGACCCTCTTAGAAATGTTTAAGAGTTTCAAGATTGAATCTTCTGAAATGTCTGATCAGCAAGCTGAGCTAATTATAGCTTCTACCACAGTGAGACTGATCTATCTATGTTGTGTTGAATATATTGATTCAACTCCTTCAGAAGATGAGGTGAAGATGTCTGTGACAATCTCTAATCTGCTGCTGACAATCAACTCTGAAGAATTGCAACTGAGGAGATTGAATTTTAAATGTCAAAAGATTGATTTAGAATTTCAAAAAGAGAGATGTAAAGAATTGTAACTTCAACTTCAATTGAAAAGACTCTGTTCTCAGAATGACAGAGTCATGATGTCTACAAATTCATCAGCAGGTTAACAATCAGCATAAAATCTGAACTTGAGATTCTGAATGCAATATAATCTCTATGATCTGGATAGCCACATCAGCAAGATGATCAGTCAGTTCAAACAAAATATTAAGTATGTCATTAAGCTGAATACTCTGGTTGAATTTTCAAATTACCTCTCCTGATATATGAATATGAAGGCCAAGCTAATTGACACTCAATGCTGAGTTATATTAGAGGACAAGCAAGTCAAAAGCCTTGATGAGAACTCTGAATGAGCTTTTTTTTAAAAAATCAAAAATCACTGACTTTACACATTCATTTTGAATACATTGACAGTCAACATTAGGCTCTATTTTAATAAATATGATGAGAGCAGAATTACTTATTCTTTTTGATGTGCAGTTGAGAAAAAGTTCTTTATTCTGAGAATGTAGCTCTGCAGAGAAGCAGTTCTGATGTTGATATCAATGAGTGATGTTCAAGTCACTGACATATACACATTTTTGGATAAGTTCAATGATGTTATTATGAAATTGAAAATACTTAATATTTTACTATCAAATAATGTGGTATTCCATATGTTCTATTTTGCACTTCTCAATATATGATGAAACTATATGCAAAAGAAAATTAAGAAGGTACAAGAGTTCAAATCAAAGTCTGTCATGTTGAATGTTCATTCAATCATGAAAGAAATTCACTCTTGATTGAACTCTCTCAAAGAGATCAAAAAGGTTATTCAGACAGCTAATTCTTTGATCAACATGACTCAGACTAAAAACACAGCTGCAGATTTCAATAATAGCAGCTACATTCAAAATAATTTGATCTGTGAAAGCTGACTCAGAGAATATGAAGACTATTGAATGAGTGAATATTCAAATTCTGACCTTTCAATCTGTCTGAAATATAAGCATTGTCATGATGAGCTCTGCTGAGCAGTCAATTCAGATAGCATCTCTGAAGAATGAAGAATTACCAATGCAGCAAGAATAAAGAAATATAATAATAAGAAGAATAGTGAGAGCAAAAAGACCTCATCAACTGCAAATAACAGCTCTGAGATGTTTCAAATGATGAATCTAGTGCAGGTCATTGAGATGTCTGTGTACTCTGCTGAATCAATCATCAACTCACTTATCATATGAAATAGCAGAGCTGGATGTCATATTGCAGGTGATTGATTGTGATTTTTTTGAATAACAGAGATTAGCAGCTCTACAATTCAAGTGATTAATAAAACTACTTTGAAGATTCAAGAGATTGAGATCATCTCCATCTCAGTCAGAGAAAGATTAATCAAATTTGACTATGTCTATTTGATGTCAGACTTATCTGTCAATCTCATATTTACTAACTTATTGAAATGTCAGAGTAGAAGGGGCTGAACCCCTAGATTCACTCTGGCTGGCTGACTCAGCCTAGCCATCATTTGCATGTGTGCACGTGATCATACTATATGAGCTTGCTTAAGCTCATGTTCTCATCTCATTCTTTTCTTCCCTTTCCCAAGCAATTTGTCTTTGTTATATAGAAGGACTAGCCTCTAGTTCTTAGAGCTTAACCCTCTACATTATGAATTGCTTCACTTCTTTCATTGATAGGCCACTGAGAGTTTTAATTCTGTATCATGAAGCTCAGTAAACATGCTGACATACAACAGACTATTGAGAGTCTTAAATTCTGCATTACAAAGTTCAGTGATAGCACTGATATATGAATAGACTGAGTTAGCAATTGTGCTAACAAATGAATGAGCAACATTGAAAATGTCTAGCTGAATGAGATAAAGTGACAAACTTGTACAATGAATACACAAATGAATCAACATGAAGCAATGAGCAGGAATGCCCTTAGCAGCTTTGAACAACAATGAATGACCTTTCTCCAACAGCAGAAACAGGTCCAGTGTGAGAACAGAGATTTAATAGCAGCTCAGCAAGCTGAAATAGCTAATCTATGACAAGCTTTGAACATTTCAACATCAACTCTCTCTCAATTGAACCTGCAACCACTTATTGCAGTCAGAAGATCAAAGATCAAGCTACTGAACTGCAAGAAGTATGATGATTCTAATCTGGAGCACTACCCTCAGTGAGAGCTAAAGCTTCAATCAAAACTTAAGATCAATGGGAAAGCTTTAGGTAATAATGAGGAATGTGCTTGATACATATACTTAAGATTGAAAGAAATGGCAGCAGCTTGAGTTTACTTCTGAGTTGAGAATAATAAGGACAAAATCAACTTCATGATAAAGAGCTTACTGAAGCAGACATGCATGCTCTTTAGTGATTCTGCACAACAGGAAAAGACTATGCAAAAGCTCAACAATCTATGACAGAGTAGAAGAACTCTCTTTGACTTTTTGTCTAAATTTAATCAGCTACTGCTGGAAGCTGATGGTCACAGATGGAATGATCATATTAAAAAGAGATATTTGAAATCTACTCTAAGCATGAAGCTGAGAGAAGACATAGTGAGTGTAACAAAATCATCTCTCTACAAGAATTACTGCAAGAAGCTTAGATTAGTTGATTATCAACTCTCTGAGCTTAAGACTTTAAGACAGTGGTCTAAACATTGTGAGAGCAGATCTTCTTCAGATCATACAATGTCTAATTCACACTCTTCACTTCATCATGCTGTTCTTGATCAATGAAATCAGTCTCAAGCTTTCACTGATGATCTGATGAATCTCTCTCCTGGTGCTGTGACCCCAAGTGCCTGCCACATCAAATTGATAAATCAGACAGAGATTAATTAATGAAGAGAGCAAGGCCTGTACCTAAGATGCAGAGCTAGAGATCATATGATTAATAGCTGTCTGTTCAAACCTCTCAGACACCTTGCCACCTCCATGATAGCTAAGATGATCCCTAAGCCAGTACTGGATGATGATGATGTGGATATGAGTGAGAATTTGAGAAAACAGTAGCTCTAATCAAAAGACACTAAAAGAAGCAAAATAAGAAGCTTATGAGGAAGCAATGAAGAAGATTTAAATCTAAGATGATATTCAAACCCTTCACTGTCAATGCTCTAGTAGATAATGCCTTTTCAACTAGAGCAATGATAGACAATAGATGTAATATCTATGGTTTTATTTCTCAATTCTACATTAACAAGCATAAGCTCTCATGTATTGAAATTCCTCCTGTTAAAATGACTGGCTTTGAAGACTCTATGGGACTCTCCACAAGCATAGTGACTGGCATTTAAATTGATATAGGTGGTCATATAACTGAACAGGCCTTTCTCTACATGGTGAATGAGTTACATGATCATGATATGTATCTAAGTGACCCCTGGCTGGCCCAGCAAAAAGTGACTATGATCCCTTATCAAAGAATTATGAAATTTGAAGAGAGTGGCATAGAGGTAGAGTCTAGTTCAAATGCAAAAGCTGATGTGATTCCCATCTCTGCCATAAGCTTCTTTAGACTTGTGAGCACTTGAGAGAAGTGAAATATTAAGATCTTCACTGTCAATTTGACTGATATTCAAAAGACTCTAGAAGTAAAATCAAAAATTGACTCTAGAGAAAAGCTGCCTGAACATTATCATGAGTTTTTAAACATATTTGATAAAGAAGCTGCTGACACTCTACCCTCACTTCATGACTCAGATAGAGATCATGAGATTGAACTGATTAAAAAGGCTGATGATAGCATGGAACAACCCCCTTGGGGCTCACTATATAATATGTCTCAAGAAGAACTACTGACTTTGTGAAAGACTCTTACAGATTATGTAGATAAGAGTTTTATTAGAGTGAGCAACTCTTCTGCAGCCGCCCTTGTACTATTTTCAAAGAAGTCTAGGAGTGAGCTAAGATTCTGTGTAGACTATTAAGCTCTTAACAAAATCATCTGAAAGGATTGATATCCTCTATCATTAATCAGTGAGACTCTACAGCAAATTAAACAGACTAAATGATTTACTAAGCTGGACATTATTGCAGCTTTTCACAAGATTCAAATCATGAAAGGTGATAAGTGAATGACAGTCTTTAGAATCAGATACAAGCTATTTGAGTAGCTGATTACACTCTTTGATTTGGACAATACTCTGAGCACATTTCAAAAATATATCAACTGGGTATTATATGGATATCTAGATAACTTCTGCTCAGTCTATTTAGATGACATCTTGATATTTTCCTCAAGAAGCTTACAGGAGCATCACAAGTATATACAAAAGATGCTTATGCATCTATGAGAAGTAGGCCTGCAGGCAAACATCAGAAAGAGTGAGTTCAAGATGAACAGCATAAAATATCTTGAATTCATTATTGAAGCAGACAAGAGTATACAAATAGATTCAGAGAAGATTAAAGCTGTTTTGAAATGGGTGACACCTACTACTTTTAAAAGTGTATGAAGATTTTTAGGCTTTGTTAATTTCTATAGACAATTCATCAGGGATTTCTCAAAGATCATGATCTCACTGACAATTCTTACATGCAAGAATGTTCTCTTTTTGTAGACAAGCAAGGCTAAGGAAGCTTTTAAATATCTAAAATTAATATTTATCTCTGCTCCAATCCTGCTTCAATTTGACCCTGATCATGAGACTATATTGAAAATAGACTTTTCAGATTATGTCTCAGAAGAAGTGCTGCTACAATATAATGAGCAAAGCATTCTACACTCATGTGTTTTCTTCTCTTGCAAGCATTCACCTGCAGAATGCAACTATGAGATTCATGATAAGAAGTTATTAGCAATAATTGAGTGTTTAAAGAAATGAAATGCTGAGCTATAAAGTGTAAAGAAATTCAAGATTCTCACAGATCATAAGAATCTAGAATACTTTATAACTATACATAGACTAAATAAAAGACAGCTACATTGAATGAATATTCTCTATCAATTCAACTTCAAAATTTATTACCAGTCAGAAAAGTTGAATGCTAGACCAGATGCCCTATCATGAAAAGAGCAGAACATGCCATAGAGTGCTGATAATAAGAGAATCAAGCAGAGGCAGGCTCAACTACTTAAGTTTAATGCACTAGCACCTGAAATGAAATCAAGAGTGACTGCTGCCAATGTGAAATCTGAGATGTCTCTTCAAGCTCTGTGAAATAAGACTCATAAAAATGATAAGATTCTGCAGTGTCTGAAGTAAACTCTTTGTGAGGAAAGATTCAGATTTTCTTCTGAACTCAGCATTAAGATCTCTATCTCTGAGTGCTCTTTAAATGAGAATGAAGAGCTTCTCTTTCAAGGTTGTAAGTGAGTGTCAGACTTCAAACCTCTTCAAACCAGGTTAGTGCACAAGGCTCATGACTCACCTCTTACTGACCATCCTGGGTGAGAGCAAATGGCAGAAGTTCTAAAATATGAGTTCTACTGACCAGGCTATACCACTGATATGAGAAGAATGATTAGAAACTGTCATCTTTGCAGATCAAACACTGCATGAAGAGATTGACATCAGAGACTGCTTAAGTCTCTCCTCATTTCTGAACACATGTGATAGAAGCTTTCCATAGACTTTATTGTGAACTTATCAAGCTCTAAAGAATATACAAACATTATAGTTTTAACAGACATACTGACTAAGGAGATTATATTAAAAGCAGTTAAGAAAACTAATGTGAAGATAATGACTAGAGTGTTCCTTCATAACATCATCTCTTGACATGGCATCTCTAAGGCAGTAGTGTTAGATTGAGAGTCAGCTTTCACAAGTATGTTTTGAACTCAGGTGTGTGAGAAATTAGACATTAAAAGATGACTCTTCACAGTCTATCACTCAGAGACTGATAGAGCTACAGAGTGAATGAATCAGACCCTGAAAACCTATCTATGCAAGTACATTAGCTTTCAACAGGATGACTGGCATGAATGACTCCCTCTAGCAAAGCTGATCATCAATAATAGAGATGCTGCCTTAACAGGCATGAGCTCATTCTTTTTAACACATCTTTTTCATGTCTCCTTCATTAATATAGCTGATGCACTCTCTGTCGAAACATCACATAATCTCATTGAATTTGCAGATGATTATATGAGAAAGATCTGTGAAATGTTGAAGTGAGTTTAAGTAAAAATGACAGATGCTCAGCAATCTCAAAAGAACTATGTGAATAGATGAAGAGACCCAGCTTCAAGCTTTCAATCTAAAGATAAAGTCTGATTGAGCTTAGAGAACATGAGAACTAATCACTCATGCAAGAAGCTGAACATGAAATACAATCAATATACTATGCTAGAAAAGATAGAATCTCATACTTACTGACTGAATATCTCATCTGACATTCACAATATCTTTAATGTAAAGCTTCTACATGCTGCAGCAACAGATCCTCTGTCTAGTCAGAGGCAAATTGACTAGCAGTCACTCACTATAGAGATCCCAGAAGAATCTAAATTTGAGATTGAGGAAATTTGAGATGAATGAACCTATCAGAGAAAAAAGTAATATCTTGTTAAATGAGTAGATTGAGCTGAGTCTACATGAAATGACATGAGTCTCTTATAAAAAATAAAGGCTTTGGACACTTAGGAGGCCTCTTAGCAGGCAAAATTAGATGTAAAAAGAACTTTAAATAGTCATAAAGGCCCACAACAAAAAGGAAAAAAGGGGGTATTATAAGAGGCTAAACCTCTAGATTTACTCTGGCTGGCTGACTCAGCCTAGCCATTGTTTGCATGTATGCATGTGATCATGCTATATGAGCTTGCTTAAGCTTGTATTCTTATTTCATTCTTTTCTTCCCTTTCCCAAGCAATTCGTCCTTGTTATATAGAAGGACTAGTCTCTAGTTCTTAGAGCTTAATCCTCTACACAGAGCTATATTTGCTATAATCTGCAGGTGAATGCTGGAAATTACTTTGAGATAATAGCATCTACAGAAGATGACATCTTCTATATGAATTTGAATTTCAATAATATATATATTTTATCTGACACTCTCTCTATGTTCAGAGGTATTATAAATGATCTGAAGCTTGGATTACTGGTATACTTGACAGTCTCAAAGCCTAGAGTGATATCAACAAATTATGATTTGAACACTGCATCACTGAGTCTTTTCAACTGTGATGATGTGGAGCAGCTAATTAATCTAAAGAATCTGAATACTGATATCTTCATTTTATCTTCATCAATCTGACTATTAATCATTATGCTAAAGCAGCTACTGATTGACAAGTGACATCAGTGATTGAGTCATATTGATGAGAAGAATCTAATTAAAATGTCATGAGAGCTCTGTTTCAGAATCATCATTATCAGTCTGAAGAAGCTCTCATTCTGCACCATGTATGTTAAAGTCAAGTATAAATGTGCAAGTTATAAAAATGCCTCACTACATTGTGCCACTCACAAAGGTCTTAAGATCTAAGTGAATTTATTTGAAAGTGGAGAAATGCTTAGTAATGAAGAAGATACATCATCTTATGCAGGCAAGAAGCTTGTGATGATAATCACTCACAATGCCACACAAATGCAGTGGATTTTTTTATTGAAGCACTGCAATGAAACTCTAAAATATATACAGACCTTTAATCAATTTATGAAGAATCTGCTCAATCACAGTATTGTGATTATTCACTCTGATCATAATAAGTTGAATTCAAATACTGCAGCTGTCTATATGATGAGTGAGAGTATTAAATGAGAATCAATCTCACTTCACACTTCACAGTAAGATGGTGTGTCTGAATATTCTATTGGCCTGATTATTGAAAAAGCTTAAATGTTATTAATAGATTTCTTCTCCTCTCCTCAGATGTAGGATAAGGTGGTAATTACAGTGACTGAAATACTTAATCTTATGTCAACATCAGTCAAGCTCTATAACAGTGTAGAGGATCTGGATCTGAAGTCAGTTATCTCATATGAAGCTTGACTCAGGGCTTTGCTCTCCACACACAGGATTTACTGATGAAAGTGTAAGGCTTATTTAAAAATAGTGTTCAAGCTGAATATGAAGATGATCTCACAATCACAGAAGCTTATATTTACAGACTATGATAACTTTACTAATTATAGATTAGTTGATCCTTCTAATGATCATGTTTATATGTCAAAAGATGTAATATTTTAAGAAGATTTTTATTTGACAAATTCTCTGACCTCATCTGAGCAAGATATCAAGAATCTATCTTCTGCTGCCTGTGTGGCTGCAGTTGCAATCTCCTCCACTCAATGTGATTTATCAATAGATAATTTCATAGTGAATGAGAAGTTTCTATTTATCCCTTCAGTATTTCTATACTCTACAAATAATTGATGAATAGATTATGAGATTACTGTGTGAATTTCAACATTTTTGATATGAAACACTACTGCCCTTTCAGAATCTGCTTTTGAGATGGAGGATTCTTCAATGCTCACTGAGAATATTACTTCAGTGAAAGAGATCTCAGTGAGGAATTTCATCAACAATTTGACTGACATCTCTGTAGACTCTAAGATCATCAGCTTGTCAGTTTCAAAGAACCTCACTCAGGCTCAGATATCTGCAAATTGAAAATATTACTTCTATGTCTGCATTAAAGAGATTAATCATCTCAAGCAGATTAATGCATGGCAGCTAGTTGAAAGAATCTCAGATATGATGATTCTATATAATTAATGAGTGTTTGATAAAAAGATTAATAATACAGGTAGAATCAAATGATATAAGGTCTGCTGAGTAGTCTGCAGCAATTATCAAGAAAAGAATGTCAACTATTCAAAGACATTCACATCAGTTGTATTGGCCTTCATCTTCTAAGCACTTATAGCAATCTCAGTATCTCAAGAATGACACATTCTGCAGATTGATATGATTACAGTGTTCTTAAATACCTGGCTTCTCATCAATGAATATATATATATATACATCAACTTGCAAAGTTCTATAAGAGATGTGATAATCTGATATGTGAATTGATGCAGAGACTATATGGCCTGAAGCAAGCAGCACTATTATGATATGAGAAGCTGTGAAAAATGCTATTGAAAACAGGCTTTCACATCAGTTCTCATGATGCTGATTTTTTCATAAATGACATCTGCAAGATCTATATAATCATCTATATAAATGATGTTCATCTATACAGCTCAAATATATTAGATATTGAATAGACAAAAGCCCAGATCATCACTAATTATGAGATCAAGAATATGAGTAAATTAAACTGGTATTTGAGAATGAAGATTGATCAGAATGCTGAATCTTTATCACTGTCCTAATTACTGTTCATAAAGAACTTGTTTAAGAAATTCTCAATAAATGACTGTCATTCAACATCCTCTTCTATGAAGGAGAATGTTGATTCCATGAGTGATAATGAAGAACTGATTGCTTATACAGTAGAATTTACATTATATTTCTATCAATCAGAGTTTGACTCTCTGCAATATCTCACTGTCAACACATACTCTGATATAAACTTCATCACTGACTTTCTAGGAAGATTCAGCTCCTGCTCTATCTCAAAGAATTGAATGACATTCAAGTGAATTCTTAGATATCTACAAGGCACATCTGACATAAATATGTTCTACTGAAAAGACACAGATATAGATTTTGTGACATTTACTGATACTAATTGAATGAGCTGTGATCTGAGTTTCTGCTTCATCATCAGATATGTCATTTATATGACAGAAAATCTCATTGCTTGGTGAAACAGCAAGCAGACAAGTGTTTTGAAATCATCTACTGAGGCTGAATATAATATATTATCAGAGGCTGTCTATAAGCTTATTTGCCTCTAAGAATTGCTGAAGGATACTGACTTCATGCTATTCCAGCTCAATAATCTTGATGATAATGATAGTCTGATCAAATCATCAGTCAATAAGTTGACATATACAATTCAGATGAATAATAAATCAGTGATTGAACTGATCAAAAGTGAGGCTATTCCACACTGATTTAAGCATAAAAAGGTCTACTTCCATACTCTTCAGAATCTTGTCCACAAGAATAAGATCTCAATTGATTACATTCTGTCTGCTGAGAATGCAGCAGACAGGCTAACCAAGACACTTGAGGTGACTAGATACACTCTATGACAGCAGATATTAGAAGACACAGTAAGCAGGCAGAAATGATTATATGGAGGAAATGACTGATTTTTCAACAATATGGGTTTTCCAGTCAAATTATGTACTAATACCTAGCTACAAACTATTTTTTGTATGTAATCTTGAGTACAGTTACATCAGTGAGTGGGGGTGTCAGGCCTATCCACCTTCTTATGTAATCTGCACTGTATATAACTTCCACGTAGCTAGTGATCACTACATAATCAATCAAGCAATCTATCCTTCACATATATACAGTGCATTTTAATATATTTCTTTTTCTTTGATTTCCTTCGACTGCCCCTGTTTACATACTTAGAATTTATATAGGTGCACAATAAAAGTGTGATTTTGATCAGTTCGTTAATAACACAGAAAAGAGCATATATGAACAGCATAAGAAAGTATATAACGAAAAACCGAAAGAAATATAAGGAGTCTGAGTGATGAATAGCTTAATTCCTTAATTACAATGTTAGGTAGATACTTGCTATGTATTGCTATGTATTACTTTGAATTATCAGAAATATCATACCTGAGTCTGTAATACATTCAAACAGAATAACAGAATAACAGAAGTTCTTTACTTTTCCTTGAATTGAGCTTGGAATCTACGCATATATTTCAGCGTCGTATATAGAATGAACTGACAAGGAGTCTCCATATTACTTTGATTATAACTAAGCCAAAATATCAACCAAAAACTTGTAACATCTACTTCCTCTTCGGCGTAGCCTTGGGTGTCCACATATCTGTCCCCATCCCCGAAACCCCCGCCCCCTTTCCCCGCCCTGGCGTACTCCCAACAGCCGCCCATAACCTCTGCGCCGCAGGCGTCAGCGACGCTTTACTGAACCCTTTCCCTGCACCCATACCAGCGCCACCAAGACCAGGAGTGCTACCAGCACCAGGAATCCGCCCAAACGCAATCATGGGGCTACTCGGGAACTTGGGCACTGGCGTCTTAATATCCCTTCCAGACCGCTCTGCGCGTTTAGTAGAGGCAACACGCTCGACCATGCGGTGGTGCAGGAGTTCGCGACGACGATTTTCGCGGATGGTGAAAGGGTTGGGTGTGCCGGAGCTGGAGGTGTCGTTGTTCATTTTCATGAGGGAGAGGTAATAGGCGGAGTTATCTTCGTCATCGGAGGATGGCTGAAGAGCGGGCTCGGGCTCCTCTTCATCGACGAATGAGTAGCCGTTTACGCGGGGTGTTTCGCCGCCTGTGTAGCCTGGTTCGGAGCCGGTGGAGCGGGGACGGCCCGCGATTGCGTCGCGGATGGCGGAAATGGAAGGAGATGGCGGGATGGACTGGTTATCGCTGCTTGCACTATGTTGTGTTGGGATTGCTTGGACACGGGTATTTCTGTATATTACTTGTTTAGGGCCGGCGCGGGAAGTGGATTCCGCTTTCTGTATGATGGTCTCATGCGTATCTTCTATGGACGAGGGGATGAACATGAGGGCATTTTCGGGTTTGGAGGCCCAGGCGTCTGGTTGGGCGGGGCGGGCATCTTGGTCCGTTGTGATGAGCTGGAGTTGCTTCTTATCCTTATCGTTACTATCCAAAGCTACAGCTGAAACCGCAAGAGAAGAGGTCGACGACGATGAGGAGGGGGCAAGCCGTTTTGTCCTCTCAGCTTCCCTCTTCCTGAACGCAATCTGCCTAGGCGTCAAGATCTTATTACCATTCCACATCCACGCATACTTTTCTCTCCTCTTTATATTCTGTTTATCAAGCAACTTATAAAATGACTCGTTGTCTTCGCTAGTATATTTCGTTTGGAATGCAGAGAGACTCATGTTCCGCACATCCACAACCGAATCCCCCTCTTCACTTCGTTTCGAATAAGATGTCGTCGAACCCACGACGGACATCGGAGTATCGCCACCAGCCCACTGAGTACTTCCTTTGGGGGTCTCATCGCCTACTGCTGCCTTGGACGATAGGCCTGGTCGCATAGGAATCGCACTCCCTAACCTTTCAAACCTCGTTGCCGTGGCACTTCCACGCCTTCGTTCACCAGCACCAGCACCAGCACCGGCACGCGGCGTCATAACTGCCTCCAAGTTCTTTCCCGCAAGCTTAATCCATTCCTTATTGCGCGACTCGAGAGCATCCAGGTACTCGCGCTGTGTCTGAGTCTCCAGCAAGCCGGGGAAGAAGTCCCGGGCGATGATGTGAGAGAGGGCGTCGGTGTATTCGTCTTCGTCGAGGACTGTGGCGGGTCGTTTTATGCGTTTCGGGGGAGGGGGAGGAGGCATCATAAGAGCATCTGAAGCGGAGGAGGGGCGTTTTATCAGGGATTGGGATTGTGAGAGGAAGGGAGACGGGGATGGAGAGGAGGCGGTTGTGGTGGGTGTTGAGAGGGCCATGGTTGGGTGGATATGTAGTTGTAGGCTAAAAACTAAGAGATAATATGCTGAAGACTGTGTGGAGGCAAGGTCGGGGTTAATGAGAATGATACATTATAGAGTGCATGGGTAAAGAGAGAGTTAATGGGGTGGGAAGATATGGGTGAATGGGCGTTATGGGTGCAAATGTAGTTGAAGTAGTTGAGAACTACGAACCGTTGTTGGCTGTTGATGACGGCCGGGCGGGAAGGTGTGTAAGGAAGGTGTGGCGGCAAATGTGTCACGTGAATAAACGAGGCTGAAATAAGCTTTTGATCCCGGAAGTTTATTTGTAAAAACTCACGGGGAAGGCACAAGAAAGCAAGGAGTAAATAAATGTCCAAAGAAACATCAATTGTTTTTGAGCATAGATATTTGTCCAAGTGAAATAGATTGGGCCGCCAATCGAACCCAGTGTTTGATCCATACGCAAGCAATATAAACTCAAAAGATAAAATCATTCTAGATGTGAAGAAAATGTAAAAACAAAATGAACTTACAAAACGCGAACGAGTAAAACCTCCGTTTACCAAAACGAACAAGGCAATCGCGCCCCAGTAAAATCATACCAGACCAAAATTGAAACTAAACAAGGCTTGATGCCTCCCATCCATCCAGCCTATATATAGGTAATAGTGCATGCTATAAAACCACAGCGATAAATAGATCCTAAACCAAGACATTTGTACCAGATGAAAAAGGAAAGGAAGAGAAAGGGTGAGGGAAATTGGAAAATGAGTGGTATTTATTGTCCGCTCTCTTTTAGTTTAAAGATGAATAATATCCCCGCCCGATCTTCACCCTCATTGCCTCAAGAGGGAAACCCGAAAATAGTATATAAAAGAACCACAAATGCCAACAAAGTCCCTATGTAACAATCCGCTTGCCAACCACCGAATTCACCCAAACCACCCCAAAACCAAGCCATACAGACGTGAACCGAAAAGGCTACAAACAAGAGATGTGAAGAGGGATACAAATGAGTGAAATATTTAAAAGGGAACGAAAGTTGGTGTCAAAGAAGGAAAGTGAAGAATGCCCCGACCGACCATTTGATAATATATGTCATAAAATTGTAGAGAAAAGTAGGGGGAAATGACACAATATGAAAGTGAAAGTAAATTGAAAGCGCATATATGCATTCATAAAAATTAATAAAAGAAAAGATTGGCGCGGACGATGTTACCAATTTCAAGTAACAAGTCCGGTGACAAGATAGTTGAGAAGCAAAGGAGGACTTGTGTGCCAGACAGAGCCAAAACCAAGATAAAAAAAATATATATATAAAAAATAAAAATAAAAATAAAGAGAAAAAACATTACCAGAATGGCAGGGAAATATGTAATGCAAAGATGAAACTATGTATAAATAGGAAATGTTAGCAAATCGTGGGCTCATGATATGAACGTATGGATATGTAAACGACAGTGGGTATATCGACTGGATATGAACAAAGGTACAGAGGGGGCATGTGGATGAGAAAGTGAACGAGAAAGGATTGCGGTTAAATGGTCGTCGTATGTAATGCCAGGGTCAACAAGATGCAAGACACCATGCAAGGGGAGAAACACAAAAGAGAGAGAGAAAGATAGAGAGAGAGAAGAGAAAAAGAGACAGTAAAACGAGAGCAATCAAGAAATCGAACTTTTGTTGTGATACATCAAATTTCAGTTGCAAGAAGAGAAGGAGAACGACAAAAGGTGGCAAGGCCACGTCTATCCAGGGATACAGAGAATATATCGTACGTAGAACTGGAGAAAATGGTTCGATATGGCGTATATTCCAAGTGTTAAAGTGTGCCACAGGGACGGAATTAGCAGTCAACACGTTGTCTCAATGGTGAAACATGGTTTTGATATTGTGTTGTGTTTGTGTGTTTTCCTGATGCATAATGCTGTTGCTGTTGTTATTTTACCGCGAAGGAGGACCTGCCACCGCGGTGGGGAAAAGTGAATACGATTTTCGCGTCTTCTGACCACTCGGCCCACGAGTAACGGTAGCAGACCGTTTCCGCCTGCCCTCTGGCACCTTATTCTTCGACGAGTAAGTGTCCAGCATGTCAAGGGCAGACGCAGACTTGGCACGGTCATGTACCGGTGCCATGGGCACGTGCGGTGAGATGTCAGAACTGTAATCTCCGCCACTTGGGGAGATGCTAGGAATTCGTCGCTGGGTAAGTTCACGCGTAAGACTTTTGCTGCATTGATGGATAAGCGGGTGAGAAATGGGGGTGGCCAGGGAGATACTTTGCTTAGGCTGTTCGCCAGTGGAAGACATGGAGTCACGGTCCACAACTGAAAGGCTGCAGCTGGGGCTGTGAACTAGATCGGGAACGCTAGTTGTGGAGAGTGAGGAATGATGTTTTCGGGCAACAGATGCTGCGTGAGAAATAATGCTTTCCTGGGAATTGTACTTGCTCATTGGCGAGCTGCTTCCATGGGAAGAATCGAATGATTCAACTACGGGAGTCTGAGTGTAAAGGGGGTAGCCGTCGTCGAACTTAGGGTCGTTGGGGATGAAGCTATCGTAAGACTGGTTGGGTGAGAAGTCGTCAAATGACGCTGAGAGAATTGGCACATGCTCAGATCTGAAGTAGCCATTTTGTGCCAGTGAATCACTTTCAAGACAGACCGGAATACTTCTCGTAGTAATGGGGCTGATACCTCCATTCTTTGCGGGAAAGGAGGATTGTTCTAAAACCAAACAGCCAGCGACAACGGTCTGATCACTCTGTTCCGATTCATCTAGGTTCTGTTGATTTTGGTTTACAGCGGGTATCGCAACTCCATTGGGATTCTCAGTGTCATTGCACTTGGAAATGACAGTCTCAGGCCACGTATCAGGAGCAAGCCTCTCGAATCTTGCTCTCACCTCAGGCTCTTCAAACGATGTGCGGTGCCAGTCAAAATTTGAATTCGACTCAGCAGCATGCTCATAGCAATAATCAATATCGTCCTCCCATGTTAAGTCATCTGTGGGTCGAAGCATAACTGAAATCCGTTTCCTGGATTCCCTCTTCTTGGTATCAAAATATTCATTAGAAGGGGTTCCATTGGTTGGAATTGTAGGAGAAGGAAGCACATCTGAAGTTGAATCTATATGCACAGGCAGGCCAGGTAGCGGTTTATCGATGTTCACTCGGGAAGTGGATTGACCAAAGCGGAAAGGTTCGGAGTCAGTTGCAGGCACCGAGTGGTGCGCCTCACTATGGCGAAATACAACGGTCTCGTCTTCCTCCAGAACGTCTGTGAGATCAAAAGCGTGGGTAGTTGACGTTGGAGATCGGGCCGTAGCAGGTTTACCATCCTCAGCAATGGGTGCATTCCCGGCATCAGGGAAATCGCTAGGGAAAACCAGCATCGGCAAGGTTGACTGGTGTGAATTTTCGTATAAAGTCTCCGGGACCGCCAATGTCGAGTGGAGGCCAAGCAGGGCATCGATGGTCTGGGGTGATGGCTCTGGAATATCCGGGGTTGCCAACTTCGAAGACGAGCGGGGAGGACCGACCATTGACGGTGACGAATGTTGTCTGGATAGCCGGGATACCGGACGAGAGAAGTTTTCAATAAATCGAGAATCTCGAGTTGGTCCCAACTTGGAAAGCGAATTGGGGAAAGTCTGTGAGTTATGTAACCGTGGAGGGTTCCAGGCATATTGAGACTTCAACCCTGTTGTGTATGAGCTGGCGTCACGTTTGGAGGAGATAGCATCGGACGGATATTTTTGTGAATGCAAGTTTTCAGCTCTAATACCCTTCAGTTCGCTGACAGGGCGCTGTGAGGCCCTGATAACAGATAGTTCCGTGGCTATATCAAGAAGCTGACTATTCTCCAAATCGGGCAATTGACCAGGGCAGGTGTGTGTAACATGCTGGAAGTCGAAGGGGTCAGAGATATTCCGTTTTAAGTCACCTATATAGCGGAGGGCAAAAGAAAAACAGTCAGTTATTGCCCGAAAGCATTGTATTCATGCATATGTATTTTTGATACATGTATGAAATATATAGTATCGACTTACGGGTATCGCTGTGTCGCGCTCTGTGGCTACGATAGAAGACACCTGATCCATCCAGTCTCTGGGATCCGGAGTGAGTTCCTTTAGTCATCTCGTCTTCCTCGTCTAGAGTTAAGCTAGATGAAATACTAAATTTGTTTCCTCGGCGCTTCAGTATGCGCGTGCCACGCAACAACAAGGACTTGGAGGTGCTGCCTTCTTTCTGTGAGGGACCAGTAGCGTGAGAGAGTGTTTTGCCGTCCTGAGAAGGTCTTCGGAAGAGAGTGTCTACGCTGGTCATAGACGAAGCGGGAGAGCTGTAGGGGGAAGCGATTGAGGGGGCAGCGCTGTTTCGAGAGCGAGCACCAAACACAGAGAGACGTTTGGGGATCTGGCGGTCGGGTCGCGAGCGGGTGGTAGTTTGGAGGTCAGGAATAGGAAAGGTAGGCGACATTCGCGGCGAGCGAGTTGGGTCGCTATACCATTGCGAACGCAGGGAAGAAGAAGAGGAAGAAGTGGAGAGAGTGGAAGTGTGGATCTTAGGTTTGGTGCTGGTCACAGCACAGGGAGCAGGGTCGAACATGACACGAGAGCGTCAGACCTGATTGCAGCGTGTAGGGGCCACTCTCCGCACTCGACCAGGACCGGGGGAGAGGGGTTTGCGTGAGGGAGCAGCGGAGGGTTATAGGAAGCACCCCAGCGTCGATTATAATTTCCTTGTCCAAGGGAGTATTAGAGGAGCCGGGGGTCCCCTTTTCCGGTGTGAGATTGTGCTGCTGATCCCTGGCGTCGGAAACGCTGCCCTTTTTTTTTTTTTTTTAAAAAAAAAAAAAAAAAAAAAAAAAAAAAAAGAGAGAGAGAGAGAGAGAGAGGAATTGAGGTGTCGCAATGGCCCAATTGGACAGCGAGTTTTGTATATCTCTGAAAGAATAAAAGAAAGGATACAAAGGAGTGAGTGGACAAGCTGGAGGTTTACGGGTATATGTAAATTGGGTGGCAGAAAGATTTAAAGTCTCCCCGGGGGAGACGGAGGATGCAGCGCGAGAGAGTAAAAAGAGCGAGCGAGGACGGAGAATCAAGAGGAAAAATAGATAATAATAATGATAATAATGGTAATAATGGTGCAAGGAGAGAGAAGTTGGCACTTGATCCCTGATAACGAGAACTATGTTTTCGCACTATTCTCTTCGGCTAGCTTATTCCATTCTCTTTCTACAGTATCTCACTGCCTACCCTTGTAAAAGGAGGAGACTGGTGAGAGGAACTGACCGGTCAGGTAGAGAGTCTTCAGGTCCACACAGAAACCTCAACCACAGACACGACAAGACACAAGGCAACAAATGAATAGATAATGGGGAGAAGGAGAGAGAGGAAGACGAGGGAAAGTAAAGAGGCAAAAAGAAAAGGAAAAGGAAAAGGAAAAAGAAACAAATGGCTGAGAGACACAGCAGAGAGAAGAGGAAGAGGAAGAGGAAGAGGAAGATGAAGATGAAGAAGAAGAAGATGAAGTTGAAGATGAAAGAAGAGAAAGAAGAAGCTGAAGCAGCAGCGATGTAGTAAATATTTAGCACGGGGAAGCTGCTGCTTCTGCTGCTGCTGCTGCTGCTGCTGCTGCTTGCTGCTGTTAGCTGTTGTTGTCTGGGAGCAGGAAAAACGACAAACCAAAGTTACCAAAGTTACCGAAGTTACCGAAGTTACCAAACCGTGCCTTGGCCCTGATTGACCGAGAGCGAAATTACATACAGTAAATACACATGCAGCATAGTGAGGTTGACCAGCTCTCACAACAGCCGTCCCACCCCCAAACACCAAACAAGGGTTTCCCTTTTTTTGCAGGTTAGATCCATTCTCTCCAGGGACCCGCCAATCGGGCTTTCCAAGCTTCCAATGTCGGAGGCGGCAGGCTAGAACGGTTTTAGTGCGATCTGGAGCTGTGCCTCGCCACGTCCACTGTTTCGCCGTTTCGCCGTTTTACTGTTTCACGCCGCCGGTTTTTGCAAAATTCACGGCCGCCTCCCAAGGTAGAACGCCGGATGGCAGCACAGAGCAGGGCCTCTTCTCCCCCATTTCTTGTTTTTATATCAGAGCAATGCCCGATAGTCTCAACCACAGTCATCGTCATCGCCACCATCTATTAATAAATGCTCCATATATTATGTATGCATACATCGTATATACGGAGAAGGAAAAATAATACTTAAACCCGGCAAGCAACGAACAAGAAGAGAACAACTTCTTACACGTCAAAAAAGCGAACGCAGCTGCTTCATCGCTTGCTCCACCACTAGCCATGGCCCATGGGACAGTTTGCTTCCAAGGTTAGGTGCCCAGGGGCGGTCTGGGGTCTCTGGCTCTGTCCTCCTGGATCTCACGTCACTATCACACAAGTTCACTTCCTCTCCGCCAACGCTGTGTTCATATCAGAAATGCCTATTTAACTACACTCAGCCAGCGCACAGTGCACACGGCACGCGGCACACGGCACAGTGCACAGAGAGTACGCAGTCACCTCAGACTGCTGTGTGCAGAAGTTATCTATCTAAAATCTACTATGTCAGAATGCTACCCACATGTCAATGACTCAGAGAGAAATAATCCCATAGTTGCTCAATGATTCAAGCCTGTCGTCCCCTTTCACAACACACTCCTTGAATTCTCCAATCTCCAACACGTCCAAACAAAATGAAAAGCGGAAAAAGAAGCGAGTGACCTCATGTGATCCAATCATCCACATTCGTTTAACCAAGGGGAGAAAGATCCGAAGTCGAAATTTGTGGAGAATTTACAAAAAGTCAATGATTTCAACCCTATAAACTCTAAACTCAAAACGTACAAAAAAGTTAACGCCCTTCCTTTCTTTTTGTTTCTTCAGCCGTTTCAAAATAAAACATATAAGCTCCATCACGTTCGAACTTCTTCTTCACCTTGCCCATCACCTAGCCCGGGTTCGGCCCAAGCGTTCCCAAACAACCATGTTAGCGGCAGTTAGGGACAAAGATAGCTCGCCCACTTCAACAAACCACTCTTTTGGCTCTTGGGAAGAACCCTGGCCCGGTTTCACACGGCACAAGCTGCCGTAAAATAATAGCAGTGCTGATCATGTTGACGATCTTTCATGTTGTAAGTGATATCTCGTCCCGAATAATGGGGTTTTCTTTTTTTTCTTCTTTTTTTTCCCCCCCTTTCTTTAACTGTTCCTCTCAAGAATCATCAGAGCTTAGGACACCGATGACACCTGAGGCTGGGTCCCTGGCTTTGGGGAATTTGTTTGCTGACACTGATCGACCATCCCTCAGTCACTATTTAGTTTAAAGGTTTGTTTGTTGGTCAAATTGTTGGAAGATGCTACTTTGGTATGCCCGTTCAATGCTGATCTTCAACCCATCGTTTAGCATACCCTCAGGGCTCTGTCAATCTTTTCTGGGACGAAGCCCAGTCAGTACAGTATGAACACTGATTTTTAAATCTTTTCCGTAGCTACTTTGTTCTGTCCATTTTCGTTTTTGGTCTATTTATCTTTTCTGGTTAGGTTTGGTGTAGTTCATAGGAAAGCAGTTGAGGGAGGTTGTACTACTCCCGTAACTCCTTCGAAGCTGGGTGGTCCTGTAGAGCGACTTGGCATGGCTGGCCTTGAAGCTGGCCGCATAGCTTGCATATGAGTGTATGGATTATTGGATGGAGCAGCAGGAGTAGAGAGTTCCTGTGTTACCTCTACCTTTATTCTCATCTTACTTCACTTCGAGTTTTCTCGATTTTTCTCACGCATGAACCACACCCACTTCCGCTGCCAAAACTTCGTGGGAGAGGAAAGATATGCTTCATTGGGAGACATAAACTACAACGCCGTCTTTTTAAGCTGGAGACTTTCAGCAACTCGGAATTCAGAATTCAGAACCCGGAATAGCTGTACACCTCCGTGTTTTTGATCATCAACTATCCGCCACGATCGTCGCTGAAAGTGCCTTAAGAAGATCCCATACAATAACCCCTCAGCGCCCCAATAAACCGAACTTTTTAAGTCTTCCATGATTTTATTACTTTTTTCCACAAATGATCTGATTTCACAGCCACAACGGATTTTCCCGTTTTATTGAACCTTCACACAAGGTACCGAAAAATGAAGAATTGCACCCTTCCATTTTTCTCATTCCCTTCCCTTCCCTTCTTTGACGTGAAGAACTAGAAAACTAGAACAGGAGCCGCGAGGTTCCACCCGCAATCCAACGGTAGTCAAAAAATCCTTGCAGTCAAAATCCCAGAATCCCAGAATCCCAGACTCACAGCACGGAGAAATGTGTTTTCAAGCCCCAGCTACAGGGCAACCCTCCCTAATTCCCCCGCCGTGCCCCCCCTCCCCCACCTCTCTCCCTCCTCACAAGAACCCGCCACCCGTCTTCCTCCTGGCCAAGGAGAGTCGGGGAAGTCCCATCGTGAAAGCTCCTGCAGGTACTACTGCGAACTCCTGCGTCCTTCACGGCTCGGCCTAAGAGGTGCATCTGGAGTATGTGCGTGCGTATGTGGACGCGTGGGTCTAGGACGATGGGTGAGATGGTTACTTGGTGACGTGCCTCCTTCGTCCTTGGGACCTGTTCCCAAAAATAGGTAGACACACATGGTTACCAAGATAGAGACGGGGAATGGATGTCACGTCACTGCTGTCATGATTGTGCTTCTTTTGACAGGAGATGAGCGTGGGAACGAGCGAAGCATGCTTGTCAACCTTATCTTATTTTATCGCTATCGCTTATCGCTATCGCATATTCGCTCTCTATGCTACCCCGCGTAGTTACAGCTGTCAATGCAACTCCAAGTCGAGGATGTCTGACAGGAAGTGGCCCGCCCATGGTTTCTTGGCCTGTCCTGGGATGGTGTCCATATTCTACTGTATTCGGAGAGATAATTAGGTTTTAGTCAGCCGTCAGAGCGAAGCTGTAATTTATGGTTCCGAAAACGGGGGAGTGGGAACAAACTGGAGGAGGGGACGTCCTTTGACGGATGATGTTTTAACGTGGAGATTTCTCGGATATATAGTGGGACAAGTTTCTGTGGATGCAGACAGTTACTTAACTTATTTAAGGACTCCCAATAATTGTCCGTTGAAATCCCGTCAAATATCCGTTGAAAGAGTTTGTATGTACAATTGGTAGCACACAGAGCTGCAAATTTGCGAAATAGATAATTTTTTTAATTTTTTTTTTTGGCCTTCCCATAGTTATCTGGAAGTTCCTCATGCTTTTTCGTCTCTAATAAAGAAAGAAATCCACAAGAGGAACCGTTCCAGAATTCAAGCATTGCAGAGCAGAGGTGGCGGGCCGAGGCAAAAGCAAGGCACGGTTTGAAAACCCGTTTTGCTCTCGGATATTCACAAGATGTTGCGTAACGATACCGTGTTTGTATCTGTGTATGTGTTGTGTGTGTGTTGTGTGTGTGTGTGGCAAGCCAGCAATGCCCTTGAAGTGTGCAATGCACATATCTTGAATCGAGGACGAGCACGATCACGAGGGCAAATATCTTGAATCTTTGACTCGTTGATTCTGGAAAAACGAAGTTCTACGCAGGCCCAGGCTTGAGGGGGTAGGTAGTTAGTGTAGGAGTCAAGTGTTTTATAACCCAGAATTAACTATTCATAAGGACTTGTTGATGAAGGGTTGGCTAGTGAGAACTTGGTTAGTGAGAACTAAAGTCTCCTCTGCGGTCCTGACCCTGATTCACCCAACTGTAGATTGTTAGAAGGAAGAGTTAATCAGGCTCAGCCTTGCCCTCAATATCTTGTTCCCAAAGTTCATAATTGGCTTATTTTCTATATCATCTTCATTTCATTCTCCTCTTAACACGTAGGTATGTATGTACAAGTTGTCCATGGGTATTTTAGTAGTTAGTTAGGTGTTTGTTCTCCCGATAAAACTCTCCAGCTGGCGACACTCTCTCAGTGTGTTTTAAACGGTTCAAACAGCTCTCTTGCTCTTGAATTATGTATGCAAAGAATAGTGTCTGCTTCTGCTGGTCATAGGAACCCTTGGATCCAGGGAACCAAGCTGGGAATATCAACACGTTACATAGCTCACGTTTACCTGCATCGTTCGCCATGCCTAGGCACGTATCCATGTCCATAGTTCGTCTGTGCTTGGATAGGTTCGTTACAGGAGTCCGGTTGCAAGGTAGGTTAAAAGGATTGCGGGACAAACGATCAAGAGGAGACTCATATGAAACATGAAACACGGGGATCAGGAAAATCTAGGTTAACTAATTTAATCCACTCAACCGCTCACCTTTTCCCCGCTGGGTTTGAACAAATTTTCAAATGCACCCACAACCATACTGAATTTTTATATAGAAATTATAGCATTTCTCCTTAAGAGACTTGTGGACATCATTTAATAATAGTATGTCCTACAGTGTTGTGGTGCTCATTTTTATAACCTGGGATTTAAATCGTTTATCTCTTTCTTCATCAGTTGAGCAGGCTTCCGAGCTCTAGCAGCTCTAGCTAAGTAATTAGCTAATTAATTCTTTCTAATTGGTCAAGAATCCTTTCTCCGCTGTATAAGATGTGCTTCTCTTTTTCACATTTGCTTTGCATTTGCAGCTCTCAGCTCTTGGTTTTTCTTTGCTAAAATAACTTAATTGTATACAATTAATTGACATTCATTTATTAATTGTTTAAAAACTTGATTAATAGAATTAGAAAGTTTTTTAAAAAAAAATTATAGAAAATACTATATATTAAATTAATCAGTTAAATTTAAAAAATATAGAAAAAAAAAATAACTAATAATTATAATAATTATTAATATTTCTTATATTATATTATTTATAAATTTATTATTATTTTATTAACTTAATTAAAATTTTTAAATCTATAAAAAAAATTATAATAATTAAATATTAATTTCTTTAAATAAAAAATATTTCTATAAAATATGACTATAAAAAATAAAATAAATATTTATATTAAGTTTTATAATATTTTACACTATGTGGTAGTATTGTTCTGTTCAGCGCAACACACTCTGTCTATGACACACTGCCCAACCACCATGCACATGTGATCTCCTGCTCACCCTCAATCACTCACTTCCCCTTCTCCTCCATCTCATTCAGGCCCACCAGAAATGAGCCCCCTTGAATGTTGGCCTCCCTTTCAGTCACTCTACTAACCGCTGCTCATTCACCAATCCATCATGACTTGATATAATGAGTTTCAGCTGCTTCTGATGCAGCTGTTTAAGGTGTTCAGCAATGGCTTCCGCTGTCAAGATTTTCGCCACGCCTGGTGGACCGCTGTCATATATTTAGCTTGCTTCATATAATCCAACATGCACACATATACTGAAGTAGGACGATGACACCCTGGCCCTTTCCTGCAATAACATCATCAAAGCCCGCTCCACTTGTCTTGCTGACACGGCTCTCAGGGAGAGATTTGATGACCTTTTGCTTCTCCTCAGGCATGGTTAACGTGTTGAACGGGGAGTTCGAGAATCTGATCTTATGAATATTCTCCACAACAAATTCTCCTAGGCAATCTCGTGGGAATCAAAACTCACCCCAAATCTTTTCATCAAGCGAAAGGGCAAGCACGGTCGGACTCCAAATAACTAAGTCGTCCTCCACTTACTCCCCAGGATCCATTCCGTTGCCTCGGACACGACTGGTAGTTTCACTTTTCACAGCCCAGCCGCGTGACTGCTAGCTTTTAGTCTCCAGTGTTGCATAATTCGGGTTAACCTTCTGAAAAAGTCTGGTGTCAATCATGATCCTGCTATTCACATGGAGTTTCATGGTTTTGTTCTTGATACTGGAGACGATAGCAACCCATCAGCGAGACAAATTTCCGGCTGCTAGATATCAGGTGCGGTTTGATTGCTGGATTGATGTGGTATTTGAGAGGGTGGGCACTTCCGTTTGACGGTCCGATTGGCAGACAGCTCAAGAAAAAGAAAATTAGATGCTAAATTTGTTGTCCCTGAACCCTAGTACAGCCGGAACAATCATTCAGGAATCATTCAGGAAGAGTTGTGCATTGCTTCATGCCAGCTGCAACAAATTAGAACTATAGGTTGAGAAACATGTAATGAGTGCTTTGCAGCATTTGTACCGTGGGATATCATGGTCAACACATCTTAAAAAATAGGTTTGCAGTTTTGTTCCATGCTGTTCCATGCTGTCTCGTCCTGGTCTGTTATGTTCCATTCCATTCCGTCCCGTTCCCCCAAGGCCTGAGTGGTTCTTATAATTTCATGCTGACGCTGATACATCTTAATTACCAGAGAAAGGCTAGCTGGAGCACTGAAGTAAAATATAATCAATCCCAGGGCAGTCAAAGTTGTTGGGCAAGGCTTTGGATTTTTCCAGAATAATGTGAGTTGCAACCCAAAACAGACTAAAAGCCCTCTCAGCCGCCAGTGTACATGAAGAGTGTTGCCCCTCCTCCCGTGAGTGATGTGAAAGGAAGATTGAGCGTCAAAATTTTCTTTTTTCTTTTCCTTTTCCTTTTCTTTCCTTTCCTTTTCTTTTCTTTTTTTCTTTTTCTTTTCTTTCCTTTCCTTTTCTTTTTCTTTTTACTTTTCTTTTTCTTTTTCTTTTTTTTTTTTGTAGGATAGGATACAGTGGCTCGCAGATGGTTTGAACATTTCTCCCAAAACTTCTATAAAAGTCCACAACTTTGCGACCCAAAAAAATAATGAGAATCCATACCTTTAAGCAATTGGTTCTCCCTGCACATCCATGATATCCAAAATGGCTGCGATGCAGTTCTACTCGAACACATCTCTAGATACAGAAGATGATGACGAGATCCTGGAGAAAGCTAAGGAGGTCTGCTATCCTGTCTGACTGCTTTCAAAGGTTTTTGAGACTGATATAAGTGCAGCTAGACAACGAACTCCGAGAATTCCAGGCGGAAATTCGCCCGTCAACGGACACCCTATATGGTGAAAATGGCACAAGGCCACCGACTGATCGTCTCGTCGTTTTTCGTCCGTAAACATCAAATAAAGTTCCCGGGTGCATTAGGGTTGTACAAAGCTGGGCGCTACCACAAAAATGGGATGTATACGAGACGAATGGAGCATTTATAGGCTAAGTCCCGAAAAACTGCGCTTTCGAAGCGATGCTTGTGGCGGTGAACCTTATCACGCAGAAGGATAACCAGAGTTAAATATCCACGGGTAAATGGTGCTTATCGCCTTCCAACACTGCTTCGGTTCGTGGAATTGATAGAAACAAGCGATGCGGCATGGTCCTGCGTCGGAATTTTGTGAGGAAGGCTGGGTGCCGCTGAGGATTTATTGAATTTTTATGGAGCTTATAGAAGATATCCCAAGAGGTTTGGAAGCACCAAGAAAGGCCATCTCAAGAGTCTTGTTTTGTTTCCATATGTGGTTCAATTCTACAGAGCATACTTGTCGAGTTTCGAAGACAAGTTGCATGTTGATGCTCGGTATTTGATTGTTCGTTAGTTAATAAGATTAGGGGTCTAAAGTTTGGTCTGGTAGAGAATTGACATTTTGATCTTAAGAAGTTGGTTTCGTGCTCAAATGTTTTCTTGTGTTGGGGGGGACGTCGAAGGGGTTGCTGCCTCGGCAATAGTTTGACCTGGCGAAATGTTTCCTGTATCAGGAGGCTGCGGGCTGGCTCCCCGTTGTAGTAATACTTGGAGGCCTGGTCCACCAACAGCTCTGGGAACTGCACTCTTTGTGACCATTCCTCCAGCTCTCCCGATGGAATCTCGGAAATATAATTTTTGGTTGGCAGACAGACCCGAAATGGAATATACAAACATGCAAAGCAAGAGTGTCTCGCGTCCAGCAGTTTCGTTGACTGTTAAAGCAAAAAAGCATAGCTTCGTCCGGACCGCTATTAAGAAGAGTTTTCCACGCCTCGGCAGCTTGTGCATGTTGGCTGGCCCGGTTTGAATAAAGCCCAGAGTAGATTGTTCGGGATTGTACATTCAGCGAAATTGGAGATGTTCCTGTGGTCTCTCTATAAATTGTCTTGATACAGTTGATCAACAAGCCCTTTAGGTGACTGAATAATACCTCCGCTAATGTTAGCGGGATGAAAGGAGTGATTAATTAATTATATTGTAACTACAAACATATTGAGGTCTCTTCTAAGCAGCAGAATTTGCACCATGGATGAGGGAAAGAGTTTGTGCTCGCACAAATAGTCAAATGTTTCTATAAATCACTGAATGCTATTATTCCTCACGCCGCGGTCCTGAAGGTCATTACACCATCTCCACAAGTGCACTCTTATTCATTCAATGCAGAGAAATTGGCCCAGGTGCAGTAGTAGAGATAAGTCTCATTAATGTCACCTCGCTTTATGATCAGCTTCCTTTAAGAAGAAGGTTATGGTCCTAGTTAGTGTTTGGCTATGACCTAAGTTGGGGTAAATAGGAGAACCACTCAGGAGTGAATCTACAAGTTAAGACACCATTAGCTCTTCATCCTCAATAAATCCCGTTGTCTCTCCGTGAAACTCACTGCGTGATAGGTCTGAGCTCTGTCGAAGTCCAACCAGACCAGTCTCTCGGGATCATTCCTGACAATCATCATGTTCCTCGGTTAGGCGTCGCAATGCAGAACCAACGCTCTGTGAATCTCTCAGATGCCACGGATCTAAAGCCCTTCCCCGCTCCTTTGTAAAATTGTGCGGATGGATCAATCTCCATTTTGTGAATGTACTCCAAGATGATGGCGCTAGGAGGATTCTTGCCGTTAAGAAACATCTTTCAGATGAGGTTGATAATGTGATAAATCCATCTGTTACACTGTCCCATAGAGCCGAGGCACGATTCCGCGGTCGCAAAGGCCGTGTTTCATTAGTCGTCTGTAGGAGCTCTTGGTTGTTCATTTGATACAAATTGCTTCAAGGATGTATCTGATCACCTCACCACGTGACCCGGACCTCTCACCGATTTTGTGTTGGCGGCGTATTCTCGCGTACCGCGTATAGAGTCTAAGCAAGCTAGCTTCCACCATCCCACGTTATACGATATGAAGAGAAACTATTAACTATGGTAATATTTTTACCACCCGACTTCTCTTTATACGCTCCTTCTCAGGCATCTCCTTATTTTTGTCTTAGTCGGCTTCAACACACATGAATGTGTTCTAAGTGTCCTAGAAGAATCCCTTGGATGCGTGCAGTTACTAAAAAGCTCCGGGCCTGAATCTGGCTTTTTCATCTTTACAGGATATAGCTCAGGTTACTCTTTATCACATTCTTATAGCAGCCACTGGGAGCAATTCCCACCACCCCAGGCCCAGCCGCAACCCTACAAATCAGGCATACAGTTATGTTGACATCCAAGGGCTCCAGATCTGGCAGAGCTTTAATCTCGACACAATTCTCCAGCAGTATCAAATTGTCTTGCCCTAATCCTCAATGCTTCCAATCAAATACAAAATTGGTTGCCAAATTATTTTGATGATGAAGAAGGATTTTACTCACGTATCTAGGTTCTAGAAAAGTCATTGTGGTAGAGAAGTTTGATTTTGATTTAAAACAAAATCTTCTGTTTCTTGACTTTGCTAATGCCCTTTTCAGTTGCAGAAGAGATGGTTCAGTTGCTATTGAATCAAACTTGTTCCTTGATCAGTACATTTCACCTCTTCTATGATGAGATGAGACTATGTCAATGCAATTCAATGACTGGATTGATTGAAATTGACAGCTCTGAATTGAAGCTGAGTATACTTATACTGCTGCAACATTCACATCAGGAATGTGAGACACTCACTGCTGATGACTCGTCACTGTTGTTTGCTCACTTTGCACTTTCTCTGTTCCGCTTTCAAATCATATTCTAATACTTTCAGTACGTCTCATCATTCAGCATATGGTATCTTTTATCGACTTTATCACTTTGTTTTGTCTTTTTATTAAATATATGTGGCAGTTGAATAACAGATTTAATACTATATTGTGTACAGTATGACATATTAATGTCAAATTCACTTCTTTATTTATGTTTCTCATTATTTAATTTAGAAGTACTAGTGACAAAAAAAATTATCTTTGAAATTTTATATTATAATCAAAATCAAATATTTATTTTTCACAAGTTTAAAATATCTGTTCAAGGATATTAAATTTATGCTTATTAACCTTATCTTTAAACTTTAAAAGTATATTATTTTATTAATATTCTTATACAAACATATATTATGAACTTTAAATGTATAAATCTTTAATTATATATATAATATCAGAAAGAATGAAAAATTATTATTTATTTTTTACAAAGTTTGTATGACATTATGCAGAAGTATATTTTTTTTAAATTTTTTTTATATTTAAATATAATTTTATACAATAAATTAAGCTTCAATAAAAAAAAAAATTCTCATTATTATAGAAGTATATAAAAGAGAACATAGACTTTATGTTTTATTTTATCAACTACTTTTTTTTCCTAACATTAAAATATCTTTTAAATGTATAGTATTAAATTCATTGTAATACTTTTATATCACTATATAAATAAATAATTCTTTATGAGTCTTATATTGATTATATAAATAATCTATATAAAATCCTTTTATTTTTAAAGTTTTGATAATAATAAAATTATTCTGATATATATTTAATCTTTATTAATTTGACAGTTGACTTGTTAAAATTTGCATTTTAGATATATTACTTTCTAACATCTGCAGACAGCTTTGTTTAAAGACACAATTTATTGCAATTCAGTTTATATTTGACTTTTATCTTTTCTCAGTATAGATGTATTCTATAGAATAAAGAAATGATCGAATAGTTAACTTCTTTGATCTTTCGAGTCATTCTCTGATTCCTCTCTGTCAACTGCTGTATCTTGAGATTTATTGTGATGTGATTTTCTGTTCATCTATGAGTTCTGTCAAGGTCGTGATATTAGCAACGGGATCAAAAGACCTAGATAGCTACACCGGAAGGGACTTTATAGATCGATGCGAAAATGACTTGTATCAATACTGAGCGACGACATCCATGGATCTTTTATTCTTCTCTGGCATAATCACTTATTCTCCCATTTTCATTCTTGCAATTCTGGGGATCTGCGCTCACCGGAATACTTTCTCTTTAGTGGGTATTTATTTCTGCCGGCTCACCATTCCACCATCAAGCCGCCGGCTAAGGGGCCGCTGCATTCGTGGGGTCGGGTTGGATATCAAACTTGTCGCTGACATCGATTTCCCGAGCAATTGCATGTGCGGCACTCCGTCATTAGAGTCCTGGACTCCTAAGGTGAAGGAAGATACAGATATGATCTACACACGGTATCAATTTTACACGGCACTATTTCTACTCCGGACTCGGAGTAGATGATAACCATGGAAAGGTAAGATTTCCCCCTTAAGCTGTAGGAAAAGTTTTCAGTCTGTTCAGAGCTCAAATATTTTTCTTCTCTAACAAGATCTATTTCTCAAAATTAAGAAGAATGGATGTCAAAGGCTTGTCGTGCACATTATCATTCATCACCCTTGGATTCGAATGGGTTTCTAAAAAGCACATAAAAATTGAATCAGCATCAATAACTTATTGATGAAACATGATTCATGGATGTGATGTGATTTTCCTGCAGGATGAAATATTTATCACTCGTTGCTTGCAGACAAAAAAAAAAAAAAAAAAAAGCCCTTGTCTGCAATTTTTGATAACCGTTGAATATGACATTGGGTGATGAAGTGGTAATAGACAGATGACGATCTGCAAGGTCAGCGAGCTAAAACAATTGCGCCTTGGACTGGTCGGAAACAATGAGATGAGTTGAGATGAAAGATGAAGACAGTAACTGTGCCGGACAGCTACTCTGCATCGAAAAAACAACATTTAGAGGTTTCTCCTCTGTTTTAAACAACGGGTTCAATATCAAAGCTGCTCTCCTCTTCATCGCACGACGACTTTGTGATGATGGAACTCAGATATATCATTTGGTTTTCCTGAATCAAAATCGGTTTCTCACTCGATGCCATTTGAATTTTTTTTTTTTTTTTTTTTCTTTTTCCCGTATTGTAAAGTAGTTTTTGACATTTATTTTTCAAATACCAAAACAAAGTGAGGTATTTTTTACTTTCCAATGAACGATTCATACAGAAAAAGCAAAAAGATTCGCTGGCTCAAACTCAAAACGGTCTTTGTTCAAGCCCATTCCAAGATCGTCTAATGCCTTTTTCCCAGATTCAGCCAATAGACAGTTACATTTGTGGATATCCCTGCTTGGTTTCTGCCGTGTCTTCACGTTCGTGCTTATCTTATGCACGCGATTTTCAGGCACAAGGGGACATCCGCGAGAACAAGGATTCGAGGAACAAGGAATGGCGGCCAGGCCCAGACCAGCACCAAGATCAGGATCAACGTGCAAAAACACGGATAGCTATGCATTACTACTGGTCCAGAGAAAATAGCAGTCGATAATAGGACAGTTTTCATTATCATCCGAGAACTCCTTACCCCTCCACAAATCGCTCTTTACTGTTGAAACGTCAAATCCCGACATTCAGCGCTGGGGCGTTTGGTTCAGGTCGGTGTGAAATCCAACTCACTACCTACTATTCGCGGAACAGGAGCCTAGTCACTATGTGGTTTAACTGTTCAGTTCGGCCTCCAGTTGCGCAGTTATGATTCGTTTAACCCTGACTCGAAGATTTTGGGTTTAGTGGCGGCGAAGTTAGTTGAATCGAGATCGTTCTGCATCAACGCGAAGATAAGATCTTTGGACAAAACTATTACCCTCCGTTCCGTGCTTTACTTTTGCGGGTTCTTAAGATCCCCGTTCACGATTTTGGCTGCTGCGTCAAGGGTTATTTGATGTTCCTTTGGATTTTGTTCGACGTTTTCATGTCGAGGGGTTCGATCCATCGTTTAATCTTTAACATTGGAATTTCTCCCTGAAGCCGACAAGAGGGAAGGTTGCCAGAGCTTCTGTTTGCAAGGTCGAAATCTCTATATGTGCAAACGATGGCCACATAGCACAAGATGTTTCGCGTCTCCTACACTGGAATGCCCTGTATAGAGTATTCCCGGACTCTTCGAAGCTATGCTCTTCCCTATACATGAATTGGCTCGGGCTTTAACAGTGCGTGGAAGCCCGAATGAACGAATTGCCACCAGCTTTTTCGTTTTGGCTTGAGGATGAAGTGATTCGTCTGCTATCGGTTTGTTGGGGAGCAAAGAGCAGAAAATGGTCGCTTTACAATTTCTTAAATAGGCAGATGGAAGGGAGCAAACGGAGAAACACAACACTATTGATCCCAAAGGTTTTGGATAGTTATTTGAATTGGAGAGCTTAGTTATCTCGTTAGCAAGCCACAGCTCCTGGAGCCGCTCTTTTGCGGTCGCTCAACTTCCAACGTATTACCGACATGAAAAAGAGGATCAATGGTGCTGCGATTGACTTCAGATTGCTAGAGATCCACACTGTTCAGACGATCCCAAACCTCATCTTTGCCAATGACCTGCTATTCAGAATTGATAGTGCCACCAACATTGAAGGGTTAATAATGTCCCCTTTTCGACCGTTATTCAAATTGTTTCTCTCCAAACATTTGAGACATGGCCCCACTGTTTCAAAACCTCCAGCACGGAAACACTCAGGTAGCAGACTATGGAGTTCAAAGAAACTGTTTGACCCATCTTGAAAAGGATCAAGGTATGAGAAGAAGGATCAAGTTGATGCTTCTCATAAGTATGGAACAAGATGCAACCCATGGAACGAATTCCTATCCCCGTGTGGAGAGTTGAGTTGACGGATAGAGAAGCTTGTCGCAGGAGGAGCTTAACATTTTAGGCCCGAGAAAAGAGTTTTTAATCATCACAATGTTCAGCTTTCAAGCTCGTTTTAGTTTGCATCTTTATATATAGATGATTACCGGGAACTCTTTTAGAATTACTATAAAATGCACCTTATGAAATTTGCTGGAACCGTGATCTTGGAGTCTTGAGGTTAGATCTTAGAAAGGTGAAGGCAACCCTTTTCAATGCAGCCTGATTGCAACCGTCGAATGTTACCCCTTTTTTTCTTCAGCGCTACCCTCTGGTCTCCATCCGCAGATTTTGGACCCTATAAGTAAGTCAAAGATCTGGTCATGAATCTGGCCCGTTTGCAAGATCGTTGCTGAAAGAGGTCAATTGCAGAATCACATCACCCGATACTCAAGAATGAGCGTCTAGAAATTTGCAAGCCTTACTAGAATAATTGCACTGGTTCTTAATACTTTAATATCTACAAATAACTCGAGAAAGACGGAAGGAAATGTGAGCCTAGCGTGGTTATCCCGGACACGCTCAGTGAGAGCTCATCAACTTCTTTGTCGTCCATGGGGTAAGCCAGTCGATTTTGCTTTCAGTGTTGGCTTTACAAAAATATAAGGAACAAGGGAATAACTCGGAATCCCCCTGCGTCAGGGGGAAGTTGGTCGTGGTTTGATATATGCGGAAAATGGTTCCACATTCCTGAATATGGCGAGCGGCTCTTATCCTCCGTGCATATTAACGACTCGATTCGAAGATAGGGCGATAACTACTTGGTGTTACTGACCTAGCTGCGGATATATCCGTTGCACCGTCAAGGTGACCTTTTAGAGTCAGTAATAATAACTTCTGCTTAAAACAGTCGCAGCTCGAGGACCTCCACCGCGCGCAAAGGATAACTAATCGAAATGGCCCTTATCAAAAAGAATGGTGTTAAGCAGTTCTCAACAACTTTCTTTCATCAATATGCTTACCTGTAGATGTCGATGCTGAATGCTCACGACAAAAACTCTCCCCTCGTCTTTACCGTTTCCTCCACATCGATGAAAGAAGGAATAATCTCCGTCCGCATCACCCCGCCCGCCATTCTCTAAGGTGTACGTGATGAGAAATCAGTCATTATGCACAGCACGTCAAAGGCATGAACATACGTATATATTACCAAGGCCCATGTCAGTTCCAGCTGTAACCTGGCCGCTCTTTAACAGAGATTGTCATGCAAGTATTGAGCGCTGTCTGAAATGATGTATAAAGTATACGCCCCCTCTCCTCATACATCCCATTTTTCAAAATTCTTCGCTTCACATTTTTAATCTGGATTTACCTGCATCTTTGACTCCTGATGTCGTACGCACCGACGCCCCCTTTCCTATTTTTCATGCTCGTTTCTCAAAACAGCCAGTTTCGAGGACAAACAGTAACCGGATATACAAGGATTGCTGGGGCTAGTCAGCGCTGGTAGTTTTGTCTTTTGGTGAAATGAATGCATTCCTGAAGATAATTAGCTCGGAGTAAAATGTACGATGCCAGGCATTCTATATGTCTGGATGCACAAGGCTATATTCCGAACGTCACTCATTTGTAATTTTCCCATACATTGCTTCTGAACGAGAAAGCCTTTTTTAAAAGCCAATAGTGACATGATTAACCATAGTTAAGGGTGAAAAGGCTTTCACCTCCCAGAGATCAATTCGCGAGAATATGCAAGGAGCCGGGGACTTTTAAGCCACGATAGTATCCGAGGAAGTCCCCACATTTGGGGCAAGGGACATCATACTGTTGTTACTGTTAGACAGTTTCTTGAAAGATCGGCGGGAATAATACTTACGCACATTCAACTGCTCGACTATTGGCACCGAAGTCGCAATACAATATATGCCAATATAAAATAGGGTCACGGACAAAACCACATACCTTATTCATCTACCAAGAGATCTTCCTAACGGTGCGGGTCATTCTCCAACGATGACGATCCAATACATCCGAACTCTGTTAAACGAACCTCGATGTTTCCCCCGAGTTTTTCGGGAAAGAGAATTAAAAAAAAAAAAAAGGCATGGGCCCTCATACAGCATCGCTATGAGATTGCAGACACAGGGACCAGCACCAGCATTTACTAGCGCATGACCTTTTTACTTTTATTTTATTTTATTTTATATTTTTTGTACTGCATCATTAATGATAGCTCAAACCCGTGGCCTTTGTTCCCAGGCAGGTATTTCCTCGTTGAAGGAGAATATAAATATAGCTGTTAGTCCCCTTATTTACCATCCATCAAAGTGTATGTATTCGACTGCACCAGATGCGCACCCTTTTCGGAGGATTAAATCTACCTTGCAGAAATACAGGTACGTGTTATCTCTACCATTGTCAGACAGTTAAACCCTCTTTGAATTAGGGGGAATAGCAACTCATATTATGAAGCAACAGATATCACTTTTGCGCTCTCCAAAAGTCAGGAAAGTTGCTAGATCCTTAGAGCGACCGAGGAAGACAATATGAAAACGGCGATTGAAATGAAGCTGCAAAAAGCAGATGAAACCAAATGCGGCCGTAAATAGCACTCTTGGGGTTATATACCTCACTTCCAGGGTTTTTGTCATTTCTTCTAGCAGTACGGCTCCGTACTCTGAGCCTTTTTCAAGCATAGTTATGTTAGTTAACTACAAAGAAATGAGAAGAATTTCATGCTTCAAGAATATGCTGGAATTTACATTAATGCTACGCACATAATAGAGATGAAAAAAGAGTATTTGTGAGGAATTTCTGTGCTATGTAACCTACCCCGTAGTTTGACCTTGATATTGGAATTGCAGAAGCGCTTCAACATGCCGAAGCAACAAACTTTGCTAACGTCGGAGACTGCATCAAAATCATCTTCCAGCGGATGGATGACCACATAAGTATGTCTGAATAGCAGCATCGAGAAACCGGCGAAATAGCGTGTTTAATTCCTAGATTTGCCTTACGGCGTTTTTGCTTCAATAATCTTCCAAATGAACGGTGTCACCGTAATGAGTGCAGTTTTCGCATATCGATGGCCAAGCCTAAGATTTTATATCCCGGGTTAGTCTCAGCTGCTCCCTCCACATCAGATTTGATTGCCTCCTGAGGTTTTAATGTAAAATTGGAAAATTGAGCATTGGCATGTAGAGCCTCGAAAACCATGCTCGCCATTTCAAACGAAATATCTTTTCCCGCAACAGCAGCAGCCGCAGCAGCAGCAGCAGCAGAAATGAACACACGATGGACAAGCCAGCAAGGTGTGCTCTAGAGAGTTTGCAACTTTGCCATTCGCTTAACATGTATTGAAGTTGCATTCATTGGAAGAAAGAAGAGAGAAAGAGATTTCAGCTGGGGAGGTGCGAGGCGTTAATCGATCTCGCTACAACAACTCATCGTTGCCAGAGGACGGGGCTTAGAATTCTTTTAGCGCCGCTTAGCAGGCTTCTTCCCAAGCCTGAATGCAACTTCACCATATTTCTCCAGTGCAGTTATGGAAAAGCAAGGCAGTACCCCTGCGTGCGAAACAGCCCGCTTTCCCTTCTGCTGCCTGGGATGTGGACGAAACTGATCTTCGCAGCGGAGCTGGTGACGTCCAACCACATATGCAGTCGCTTTCATCGTCTTTGCCGTGGAACAAAAGCGTATGGCCGGGTTTTATGAGATGAACGACTAAAATGGATAGCTTGACCAAGAAAGGAAAAGAATCAGACTGCGGCTAGCAGTAGGTACGGAATGCTACAAATAAGAGCTACTGGACAAAGGACGATTCTGGAGTTCTGCCGAGATAATCAGGCTCTTGAGCGGTTCGTATAGACATGCTCTGCTAGCTTGCGAGGCACTTGTTAAAGGGGGAGATCTTTCCCCTAGTGCAGCTGCGTTTTATATACCCAGGCGGCGCATGTTTATTTATGTGAGCCTCTCCCATGACAGGTGTTGTTTTGCCTCTCTTCGACCTCTACAGTTGCTAACTACATCCTTCACAGAGTCACTCTTACTTTCCCCAAGGCCACAATGTATCTCAATTCCATCCTGCTCTGTGCCCTGGCAATGGCAATATCCGGCTCTTCCGCTGCGCCAAATGCCACAAATGTTGCCGATGTTCCAACTACTGCTGGACGTAGACCAATTGTCTATGTTCCCAGATGCCCAAAGAAAGGCACGGCTAAATTCAGCAATTCCGTTCCTAAGGGAACAAAGTTTCCAAAAACCCAAGTCGACCTCTGCTACACCACGGGAAGGTCCTCCGAACTCCGTCTAACCTTCACGGCATTTGATGAAGAGCATTTCCATTTCAATCCCGAACAGGACACAAACGATAATATCTGGGAGTACTCGGTGATGGAGGCATTCGTCGGTTACGGCACGGAGGCACCACAGACATACCTCGAGTTTGAAGTCAACCCAAACAACATCACCTACCAGTCATTCATATACAATCCCTCCCGTGTCCGCGAGGAGGGTACCCCGTTTGATCACGCGTTTATTTCCGATCCTATAGGCGATGGAATTACAGCGAAAACAACCCTCAACCGCAACAAGAAGAACTGGGTATCGGATGTCAAAATACCGCTGGCACTGTTTAATGCACCAGGAAAACTCTGCGGCACGCGTTGGAGGATGAATTTCTTACGCACCATCACGTCCCCTGCCAATTTTCCGAACCAGCAGTTGGGTGGTTGGAATCCACCAGATAAGGCGAGCTTTCACATCACCCCATTCTTTGGAGATGTAGCTTTTGTTTAAGGCCTATGTGTTTCCACGGACAGAGGGGGCGGGGTGGCTCATGATATGCTGGATCTGGTGCTACGCGGTACGTTACGATGTCCACAAAGGAGTCGTAGTCGATGTTTTGTGTCTTCCAATTTGTACTTAGCGCCTTTTCCATTTGCTCTTGAATGTCGGAGAATTTTAGTTCAAAAAGCTAGTGGGATATGAAATTCTTTTTCAATCTTTAATTTCACATACGTTCCAGAAAATTGTGTCATTGTTAGAGTATGATCACTGACAACTTTGTTGTTTGCATCGTCAAATCTGTTCGCAAAGTGCACACACACACACACACACACCCCGTAAACCTGCAATTCTAACAAAGCATGCTAATTAAAGATGTGCACATACCTCAGCCAAGAGTAATTGATGCTCCATGAAGAAGAAGAAAAAGAGAAAGAAAGAAAGAAAGAAAGGATTCTGCAGATTTTCGTTCAACCGGAAGGTCAGTCCGTTGATATTCAATTATCTGCATCTCTTTTCTTTTCTAAGCCACCTCTTCAAATCGGGCCCTTGCCCGAGTCTAGCTTAATGTACCCAGTTGATGCAAATAAACGACTCTGGAAATGTAATTAATATAAGCTAACTAATTGTTGGAATCAGGAACGGATCTCAAAAAGAGAGCTAACTCCTGAGCTCAATTCTAGATGAAAGAGTCCCACCGATCGCGTATTTCAAATGTAACCCTATTTATTTCTGAGGTGTTTGCTAGCTGCCCCTTCAACTAAATTCCTGGCCTACTACACTGTTCGCTCCCGGCTTCTTCTCGCTCCAGCGCGATCACAGTGAAACCGTTTTGGGCAAATTTTACCAAGGGGGGTAGAGCGTGACATTTTCTGCCAAAATACGAAGAAGTGTCCACACAAGAAGAATGATAAATGTACCGTTTCTCAAGTGAGTTTCTTGGAGGCTTTTTATAGCCATCATGCGGCTTTGTTGTGAGCCTTCTCGTGCTTCGGTTTGATGTCCCGCGTTTAGATCCCAATGGTAGACCCCAAAGCTGCGAGGCCCCCATTGACTTTTCGTCCATCGTGCCGCGATGGTAAGCCCCTGGATATCGCAGCATAAAGAAGAAAAGACGAGACTTGGATTAGACATTCCTCTTCGGTCATTTCTCATCCCATTCCCGTGTGGATACCAGGAAGAAACAGGGCGATATAATAAACAAACGTCCATTTCCAATCTGAGCGCCATATGCTGCTATTGCTCTTCCTCCCAATCCCATCTAGTGTCATCATATCCACGCAACCAGCCCACTACTTGAATTTGCACACGGCAAAAACAAAACCGTGGCCAGTAAATAACGGCTTGTGCCTGGGCGCAGGCCAAGAGTGATCTGCGGTAACTAACCAACATCATCAACATCAACAGGTTTGGATTTCAGGTCTCAAATAGATAAAAATCATGGCAAATTGGTTGAGACACCGATTATGATGATTTAGGTGTTGAGCATGAAAGCGATGCCGAAACAAACAGGGTCATTTTCCTGATCACGGATGGTAGTCACTAGGTGCTCAGTAAAGGGCCGGACCACTTATCTGAAAAACAAGACGGGCTAAATACTGCAAGCTCCCGGTGTGGAGCGATTTCTCAAATATTAAACGTCAAGGCAAGCAAAGAGCTTCATGTCTCTGACAGCAACAAGGACAACTCGCGTTAAAGTGCCTGGGAAGCACCTATTCTGCGCAATTAAATTATTATCCTACCCATACCACAAGCATGCTCAGTTCCTCTGAAGAAACTATGAAGTATCTTGGGGATTTCGCAACCCAAACGGGGTTACGGCGGAGGAAACCCGGCTCGAGCGCCTTCAATATGGAAAGGATAGTTACTTGTAGTTAGTAACCCATGTGAGCTTTCAAACGGTCTTAATGAATCGAAGATAAAATCCTCCAGATGCTCTTACGATCGCATAGAACTGTAGAACAAGGCAACGAAGGGAGGAAAACTCGAAATGAAAGTCAGGAAAAGGCAAATTCGAGATGGGAAGAAGAGAGAAACTGGCCTTGAAGATAGATCGGCATGCAAATGGCCGTAATTTGGCATCCACTTCTAATAAATGAATGCCCCAGAGTAAGAATCCCGAAGTCCTCTCCTGATAGTTCCAAGGTAAGTTATATGATTGACCAATTCACTTCTTGGTGGCATCCGGCGCTTGACTGCAATGTTTGCATAAGCATGGCCAACGGAGACATAGCCGTGTTTACTGCTGTCTGTTTGTAGACGTAGAACATCTATAAAGTGTGTTTTCTGCAGGAGAGACAGCCCATCTCCGTCAATTAAGAGTTCTCCGTTCGTTATTTAGGTCCAGATCTATGAAATTCGGGTGCTGCTGTTAGGTGGAGTTTACCGAGAACTAGAAATCTGACGATCAGAAACTAAATTTAGAATCACAAAGCTTTGATTATTGATTTGTATGTCTTCTCTCTGACGAAAGAATATGGCAGAGGCGAGGAAGACTCCGCCCAGCTCAAGGGTGTCTGTCAGCTGTGGATTCGGTGATCATTGGCTTTCAGGGAATTTTCATGTCAGGATTGATCAGGAACCAGGAAAAGGGACAGTTTATTCTATGTCGCTGGGTACTTGGTTGCAATGAAGCAGTGACAAAATTGAAATTATAAGAAGCGAAGTCTTTGGATTCTCCGTTTATTAAATAAAGGTGGGAACTTGAAAAGGTGGTTGGGGGTAAGCTTTTCCTGGTTCAGGGGTGACCCCCCTTTCTATTCCATCTTCAACCTCCGTTTTTACCGGCAGTTGATGTTGTAAACACCAAGTCAAAATAAACTCGAAAATAATGCTCCTCAGGGACGATTATTTACATCAACATCCAAAGGCTGCACAGCTGAAAATGGTATATCCCACTGTGTTATGTGCTGGAATATGTGTAAAGTGATGATGATACGAAGCTCCATTCACGGTTCTTATCATCGTTTCTGTCCTTCCCTTGATCCCACCCTTCTGGCCTCTTGATTAGATCTTATTCAGAGGAAAATTAAACTGTCTATGCTAAGTAAAAGCGACAGAAGATTGATTGACCAAAACAAATCCAACAAGAATGGAAGAATGGTTCAATGAATGACTGAAAAATAGACATCGACCCGACTCGGTGAGTGAGATGGGCTATGTGATATTTGAATATAATAACATTCAACCACCTGTCTTCCCCGAGTTTTCGACCCATGCTGAAGTGACATGTGTTTCTAATTTCTTCGATCATCATTCATCGTTTAGTTTATAAAATGGACGTAGTTTAATAGAAAAATGAAAAGAAAAGAGAAAAGAATATGGTTAATACCATTGGATCGAGCAAGTCTTCTTGGGGATCAATCATTCCTCAAGGTAACGTGGAAGAAGGGGTCCATGCAGTTAGGCATCGATTTCAGCATGAGTCAAGCCAGAGATCACTACTAGGGCTTTAGGTACGGGAGCCCCGAGTCTCTAGGCATTAATCGTGCCGCTAATGGCACAACCACCATTTCGTATATTGCGGCGTGCCCATAGTGGTGGCCTTTTTTTTGGTGGTGCCATGGGCAAAGTGGAGTTTTTGAGACTGCATTTCTAAAGAACAGGGAAACTTTGTCGGATTGTTGACGGGTTGGGTGTGTTATTATTATTGTTTTTATAGAGCGAAAAAATCACAATCCACATTGGCAAATAGAAGAAAAACATACGACAGCCGGGATTCGCTGGTGGTCACCCACCCAACTACTAACCGGCCGGCGAGTGGCTTAAGTACGGCTGAGCGGACGGGAAGCCCTGTTTTCCACTCCCTGTGGTCGTATGTGCTATCAATTGCTTCAAAGCAGATTATAGAGCCAGTTTTATTTGGAATAACCGCCACTTACAGTGAAGTCGTGCATCAAAACCCTACGGATATACTCATTCACAAAAACATGGTTGTTGACCGAATGTACTCCGGAACTCCAGGTGCGATTGCATGTTGGGAAGAACAGCGACAGAACCGGGAATTGTGAGAGATAGGTCGCACTGATTGAGTTCCTGAAGGTCGGACAGAAGCAGACGTACTTCCCGCTCTTCATGTCGGGATGGCTGTCTTTCAACTTTTCAAGTGCCTTCGGGGCCGGCTCGCTGAGGTGCCATGGTGATGGTGCGGTGTTGTGTGCGGCACACACGCGGAAAGCCGCAGATCTACGACGATACCTCAGATAGTTTCCGGGGTTCCTTACTTATCCTCTTTCGTGCATCAACTCGCGTCTTCCAACCATCGCTAACTACTCCTTGCAGCACTGTGCAATTGACTGAGCAATCAGCTGGGTTCGGACGACCTGAAAATTCCAATAGAATCACGCCAATCCTTATTTCTTGTTCTGAGAATACACGGAGTTATTCCGACCAACTGTTTCTCCGCAGAAATCACTCGCCCTCGCTTCCCGAAAGGAGCGTCTGGCGTGAGAGGTTTGTTCATCGGGCAAGTTGAAAGAAAGCTCTGTTTGAGGATATCTTTGACAATTTACAACTCAACAGCACCCCTTATTTACAATGCAACGTTTGGAAAAGAAGGCAGTGGCTTCTTTCTGCCTGTCAATGCAGCATAGAAAAAGAAGTTGTAAAAAGAACCTGATTTCCCGAACCGCCGGAGCCTATGATTTAATACACAGGAGAATACAGGAGGGTATTATTAAAGTTGATCATCGTGGTATCTATCAAAAGGGGAAGAAGAAGACGTTAAGGTTGGAAGGGAAAAAAGAAAATCTCCGACACAGGCAGGATTCGAACCTACGCGCCCGAAGGCATGAGATGGTCTAAGTTTACCGAAAGCGGGCCAGATCGCTCGCTCCGGCGGAATTCGAGTCTCACGTATTAACCACTCTACCACTGTGCCTTGGTTACCAGCGTCTGAGTTGTCCGCCCCTGGGTTTTGTACCTGGCCGGTTCCTCTCTGCAACTTGTGGATTCCCAGCATCAGCTAAAGTATCATCTTGCAAGTTTTCGAGAAAAAAAAAAAAAAAAATTTTATATGTATGGGATATTTTGGATGTTTTTTAAATCCGTCAACTCAGATTTATTTTCACTTTTGTGGAGGCTGTGACATTTCCTTAATATAGTTAGTAGTAGCCCGTGACCTAGATCATTGGCTTCTCGATAGGTGTATTATCAGGTCTTAAGTTACACATTGCCATGTACAGATTAAAATACAGCATTCTCCATGGTTGTTTTTATTTTTATTTTTATTTTTATTTTTATTTATTTTATTTATTATTTTATTTTATTTTATTTTTTTTCAATTTGCCTGCCCTCCCAATACTACCTTCACCAGATCTATACTGCCTTGTATTGACAGGAGCAACAGATGAACAGATATAAATTCAGTACCCCCGGGATTGGAGCTCAGCAATCGAATGTCGGCGCAAGTTCCTAGTCCCAACCCAGACTCTGTGGTATCTAGCCAAGCGACTGAATGGGTAGGTAGCATATCCGAGATAAACACTGGAAAAGATACTTCTTGCTGAAACAAAAACAGAAAGAAAATATATTGAAGTAAGGGGGCAACTATAGCGATAGTTGACAAGACCATTTTGGCCATGGTGACGAAGCTTTCTGCTAGGCGATACTCTTGACCAACCCGGGAAAACAAACCTCAATGAAGGAATCAAGGGATATTTACAGTATATACTGATATACTGACTTGGACTGTGCCTGGGTACCTTAGTATCCACGAATAAGTACGGTATTAGATATAATAGGCGATGCACTTCAAGGAGTTACCAAAGTGCTCGGTCTGGATGCTGATTGTCTTGGTATCCAATACCGGCTTTTGTAATGGCTCTCATTTTTTGGGGTGGCCGCCAATTTCCACCGCCAATTCCGTTCATGTAACTTGCCAAACCCGCCAAATAAAGTTGTTACGTTCAGTGCCACACACACACACACACACACACACACAGTTGTTGCATTCATATCGTAGGCATTCTGGAGGATGTTCCCGTTTCTCAAGCATCTTTCAGAGGAATCCGCAGATTGTGAAAAACCAACACCCGTTCAATTGAGAATGACTCCGCTCTTTGCTGAAATGCACACATTTAAAAAACAAGAAGCTGAGCCAAAAAGAAATATAGAATCTACGGCCACATTTGTCGAACTGTCTGGGAGTAAAGAATTCAGGGGCTAATCAGAACCCAAGAATATACATCCACGTGGAGTGTGAAGGCGAGCTTCGTCACCCGCCGAAGACGAGCTGTTCCCACCTTTGTGCTAGCGCCGTGATCGGGCTGAGCCTTGGGATGTGTCTTGGAACCTCACGATCACTGGACAGAACCACGGCAAGCCACGGGGATGGCCTGCATTTGACGAAGCTGAACATTTAACTCGGCCATTCCATGAGGAGATCATCATGGAATGGACAGGCTGTCGGCAAATCATCCGGTTTTCGCTACCATGTCCCAAGAAGAAAACACGAAAGCAGCCCAGGAGTGGACAGCTGGCAGGTCTTGTCCATTTTCTGCGCATTCAAAAGCTTCTGCTTGGCTCCTTTCGAGACTAACTCTTGTTAGTTCTCGGATTCAGAATATCGATCTCTTTTCCTGAACAGGGCAGGGTTGTCCTCTTTCATCGTAATCGCTTCTCGTTTATGAGACCTTCGTCTCAAGATATTCTTTGAGATAGACCTCACAGTCATCGACCACGTACCATGATGACAAGCCGTGTCGTCAAAAACCAATTAATTTTCCGCGTTTCAGATCCAAACAAATCCTCGAAGAAAACCGGGGGAAAGAGTGGCGAACCAAAAGATGCTGTCTACCATGCTCGTCGGCCCCATCGCAAGTCCCGAACTGGCTGCTTGAACTGTAGAAAACGGAGAGTCAAGGTATGTACCGAGAGGTTGGGTAACGATTGGTTTCCCTAGTTAAGAATCCCATTTCCCGAAAGAACTTGGCGCGTTCGCGGTACAGCATGTGTTAATAATTTCCATTTCTAGTGCGATGAGACAAAGCCAAAGTGTCGAAAATGTGACACGCATGGGATATGCTGTGACTACGTCGTAGCTCTAGCCCAACCTCGTCGAACAGGATCACTTGCACAATTTGGTCGGGAGGCAACTCGTGTCGAGATTTCGCTTTCGGGTATGCAGTTATCCGTGTCCATGGTCGATTTGGCCGATAGAATTGAACGGGTGATCCGACCCAATATGTCCAGATCAACAACCCATAACACCGTAAAGTATTTTAGTCATTTCAAGACCATGGCCGCGCAGGCTTGTTCGTTGTCAAACACCCATAAGCTAGTCATGGGCGGCGAAATGATCCAGGTTGCTTTCCAGGTACTGTACAATCCGTTTGTCATTTCGGCTATACCCCGTTTAAACGGCTAAAGCATGTTCTCTCATTAGGCCCCGTACCTCATGCATGCTATTTTCGGAGTAGCTTTAACGCATCTCCGCCATCTTCTGCCACATGACAAAACGTATGCCATATTTGCGGGGATCCACTGGCAACGTGCAATACAACTATACCGAAAGGAAATCTCGAAGTCAATCGACGAACACAATATGGACCCTCTTTTGTCTGCCTGCATGCTATTGAGCACTGTCATTTTCGCCGCCGATGAATGCAATCCTTCTGACTCTTGGATATTTTCGTCGGACCCCACAAAACTTAGTTGGCTTCTTGGCCAATCCGGGCTGCAGTATATCCTCGAAGCTGTCTCGGAGGAACAACGACGACAAAGCATATGGCTCAAAGTTTTCCAGGAGTACGATGATGCGGATTGCAGCTCCAAATGCAACACTCCCGGCCTGGATGGATTGCACCGGGGACTAGCAGAGCTGTGCCAGATCAATGAAACGACCACTGGTGAGACCAGTCCATACCACTGGCCACTTCGATTGCTTAGTCCGATGTTAAGTCTCAGACCGGACGGAGGTAACTTTTCAAAGTTGATCCCATTCATGGGGAGACTGGAGCCAGCTTATACTAGTCTCCTCCAGAAGAAAGATCCCAAGGCACTGCTCATATTAAGCTACTGGCTCGGGAAGATGTGTGAAGAGAAGCAGTGGTGGATATACTCCAGAGCCCATTCTGAATGTTTCGCAATTTGCATGTATCTCGAACACAATGAAGATGAACGAATTGTGAATCTGCTCCGGTACCCCGCTGAGAGATGCGGCTATATTTTCGACCCCCCCATTCTCGATGAAATGATCGGCCAAGAACGTATCCATGCTATTGATTTCCCTTGACCCGGGTGGGGGATAATGGATTTCCGATAGCCACGGCGTATCGACGGTAGCTGGGTGCTGTTTCTCATCCTACACCGATTGTTTCGGGTGGCCAGTTCGGGCGGGTGGTTTCCGGATGTTGTTGTTTCATCAATGGGTGTAAGTTGCGGTGGTACTACCAAGGCGGCAATGGTAGCAAAATGTCTCAGAAGCTTCGAAAGTTTAAATTCGAAAAGGCACTCTGAAGTTTAAAAAAACTCTGGGATATATTTACCCCAGAGTTAAGTGACGATTTCGGCAGGACGTTATCGAATTCTGAACCCATTTTGGTTCCCCTTTGTTGAAATGGAAAAGCTAAAGCGACGCTCATATTTGATCTAGTTTTAGATGCAAAATCATAATAATGTCAGTCAAATGCGTCCGTTCCCTTCCAAAAATTAAGCCAACTTTGCCGATCTGGGCTTCTCCAAAAAATACGACAATTAACTTGAACTGTCAAAATCACCTCTTCCTTGAAGCTAGGAAATAGCGCAAGGCCAACAGTGAGCCGGCATTCGACTTCTTCGCAGGCTTAGATTCCATAAACGATATTTTATCCTTCCACTTTTTGATTCTGCACATGGAAATTCTGCTAGGGGATTTTAAGACAAACAATAGGAGAGCCCAGGTGTATCAGGGCCTTTTGCCTTTAGTTGTCTATATAATTACTGTTAGGATCTATGGAATATGGAACTAGCCTACCGATGCAACCAAAGAGAAGCGCCCAAATATCCCTTTTAAGTCCTTGATCTTCTCAATACCAACGACGTTGGGAGCAGGTTGGAAGTTGATCTATCAATTTTGGTGAACCGGTACTTGGATCTTGATTGGAGTGCTAACAGAAGTCTGTCATTGGGCGAGACTCAAAGTGACCTATCAAATATTGAATGAAACCCTGGCAACGTAGTTGGCCCTGGAAAAGGGTCATGTAAATCCCATGTGTCTCCCTGTACTCTTCCAAAAAGAAGCATTGACTATTTAGTAATCCTGAGGAGAGCTGAAGGGGGATGGATTCATGGATGTGCTATCGCATACCTCCTCAAGACAGATTGCCATGTAGCGGAAATTCCGCATTGGCAAATGAGGAGACCTTAGCCCATTGAGTGTTTTATCGCAAACTCCGTCGATGGCTGGTAATTTCCTGGGGAGGCTGACTGCGAAATAGAGCCGTAAACATTTGGATCGATGGTTCCAATTGTGCTCTTGATGATCCCGTCAACAGTAAAGAATAGTTATCCATGAGACAACTGCGCTGCCATAAAATATGTGTTTCCTCCACAAGCAAACGCAGGCGCGGCATGTTGCTCGTGCCCCTTTTCACCACGGATATTTGCACATATTCCTCGTTCATTTCATGGGGCCAATAATAGAGTAAACATTTGAAGTCAAAGCCGGCGTGTCATTGCCCAGCTACCGGTACCCTCCCAGATCTCCCAGAGCCCGGGGGTTCACTTGCATTGGCCATTCCACGTTCATTTTCAAGGGCCTTCATCTCCATGGATATATGTGATATATGTTCCCGTCCAAAGCGAGGGCAGGTCTCTCTCTCTCTCTCTCTCTCTCTCTCTCTCTCTCTCACAAATATTCAAGCATAGAAGCAACCCTATATTCCACCAACTACTTCGCGGGACAAGTTAAATATCCCAATCCTACCAACTAATAACTAGTTAAACCAACTTACATCAGGGCTCGCTTAGTTAGCTGTTTGGTTTTTATTTAAATAGATCGTTAACAAACAACAGGAATCCTCCGAGACCTATCAACTTGCTCTTCTTTGTCAATCATCGACATTAGCTTGTTAAATATCCTGCGGACTCCAACGAGAGAGCTACGGAATATTTACCCAAAATGCCGGACTCCTCTACTAGCTCGAACTCCTCTGGAGGCTACACCTACAAGTCCTCTGGAACACAATTCATTAACCGCTCTCTGGGTTAAGTAGCAGTCTCATTTATCTCGCCCGTTGCATGGAATCTGGATGCTTAGGGAAATCACTATTGTTCCCGCGACTACGGCTCCGGAGCCGCCAACTCCAACTCCTACCACTACTCCAACAGGTGAGTTTCCGCACAGTCCCCAGAAAATATACCCCCGTGTATTTACGGAATAGCCGTGAGGGAGGGATGGATGCATCGTTGGCGGTCCTGTCCTCGGTGCACTCACACTCACTGACTGACCCTTGATCTTCTTTCGTCTCCTTGTTCCTGCAGCAGTGGCTCCTATTACTACCAGCAACCCCAGTGGCAGCACCTATTACAGCAACGGCAAAGGCTCCTCCACCTACACCGCTCCCAGTGGCAGCAAGAAATAGGCCTACGCTGTCCCTTGCTGTCAGCCAGTGGGAAGTCCAATGAAGGAGATGGTGGGAAGTTCATGATCTGAGGGGGATAGTTTAGGGACCTGAAAGGTGGCTTTTTGAAATTATCCCGTTGTGTTTTGACTTGAGTAGTTTTGGATATATATATATATATATATATATATATATATATATATATATATATATATATGGATGAGATACCCCTCATACTACTTTAATTGGTCTTATAAGGGCTCTCGGCGATCGCGTTGGATAGGATTGGCAGTTGAATGTCTTGATATGTAACTTATCTTGCGCTCTGGCACACGAACTAGGGCTTTTCGACCCCAGATAAATTCAGTGAGTTACATTGATGCATCTTTTCCCCGTAAACTCCTGTGTAATAGAAGGGCATTGAGGAAGAATTAGCTATTTAGCTTGGTGAGGACATGGTGCTGGGAATATCACCCTGACTCGCCCACAACAAATGGCAACTGAGCTATCATCAGAATCTTCACCAACTTGTGAAAATCCATGAGTTACTGCACAATGAGTTATCCCTTTTCCTCGCTCTCTTCTTTATTCCGCAATCTGCCGGCTGGAAGCCGATGAACGGCACGTAGTCGCCAGCCTTTAATTTGAGGCAGACTTCCTCATATCTTGGATTCCTCCGGCTCCCCACATCTCACGTCCCCAGCATTGACAATAATGAAGTTCTCTAGAAAACGAACGTGGTCTAAGACGGAGCTTACCTCTAGCAGTAATGTGCTGCCTCCACTGCAACCTCCGCGGCGTGTCGAGACCGGAACCAGCCCGTCGAACAACCCTTACGGCGGAAATGTCACTGCCGTCTATCAACCGCCGGAGAACAACATGGCCTTTGATACTCCCCCAGGTCCCCCAGACGTCCCATGATTTAAATCTGTTTGGATTTACCAGTCGCAAATCGGCGGCATGACCGGCTTGTAGAAAACAAAAAGGTTGTTGTAGACTATCTTTCTTTTTCCAAATCTCATCTGTAAATTCCTTCGATTACTCAAAAGACGTCCTGCACTTTTTTTTATCAGGGGCATGTTAACATTGACCAAAGCTACCCCTTTATACAGACAAAATGTAACATGGAGAATGACAATGACAATCCTCCATGCAAACGTTACCTGGAGCGCGGTTTGCCCTGCTCTCCCAACAAAAACGATGCGTGCCGCACTTCTTCCACCCCATCCATGTTCGCCTCTTCATGGCTGTATTTCTTCTCAAAGGAGCGACCCGGTACAGAGCGCATGTCGATGTCGACCCAGTTCTGGTGACTAGCACGAGCAGGAAGGTTCTCGATGTTTTCAGCCACTGTCCCTGTGCGAGACAGCATCTCGTCCACCGGACTGTGGGCCGGTTGAAGGAATTGATTGTGCGGTGTGAGGCGCGACTCGCGCAGGACGTTCAGGGAAAAAGGGTGGAGGCGATGTAAATCACAGAGATGTTGGTATATGATGAATAACGATAACCAACAGCAATAGCACGGCGGCGGCAGGTGAATAGCATATCTGAGGAGGTGCAGGGCCAATCCACATAACTACAAATCAGGGGCACAATCACAACCACAGTCGTAATGGCAATTCCCTGGATGATGGTTCCCATTCCAATGAGCTCACTGAGTGGTTTTATTTGGGGAAATGTGATTTCCTGTCCACGTTGCCGCCGTCGTGGGGAACGAAATGTTGATTCCTGACATGGTTTACGTTGTATATTAATGATTGATATCCACAACCTGAGCTGTCCTGCAGTTTTTGACTGGCCCCCCCCAAAAAAAAAATTCAAGAGATACATCTGCTCGACATGTATTATCCATTTTACCCTTTCTCTGCTTATAGCTCCTTTGATACGCAAGCCCCCCCCCAAACCAGCACTGAAGTAGGAATCCCCCAGGCAGGTTACTTTCTCCTTTTCGTTCTCCCCCCCCCCCCCCCCTTTACATCTCACTCACGCGATCCACTTTCAATCCGCACCAACGCCCCCTTGGCCTTCAACTTACAAAACCACAGATTCTCCTCGGCAAACATCCACATCCCATCTGGTGCAAAGCAGAAATTCGCCGTTTCGCCACCAACAACAATCTTCCCCACCAGAGTCCCTTCACTATCCCAAACATGCACCCCATCTCCGCACCCAGAATACACATATCCTTTCTCATCGCACTTGATCCCATCCGGCACCCCCTGGTGACAATAGGCAAACAGCCGCCGATTCGCCAACTTCGTGCCGCCTTCAACCACATCGTAAACATAAATAGAAGCCAGGCCCGTGCCGCGGAATGAAAAATTATGCCCATTGCCGATTCCATCGTGGGCCTGTATCGCGCCCGTATCCGTGACATACATGCGCTTGTAGTCCTGGCTGAAACAAAGCCCATTGCACATCTCAAACTTGTCCGCGACGGCCCAGCATTGGCCCGTTGCCGGACTGAAGCGATATACTTGTTTTGGCAAATAAGGAGTCGGGCGAAATGCCTGCTGGTACCCGTATGGCGGGTCCGTGAACCAGATGTCCCCCGTACCGTGGTGAACGACGACGTCATTAATTGAGGAAAATTCACGGCCGTAGAAGTTGTTTAGAATGGTCTCTGTGGTGCCAGCGACGGGGTCGACAAGAACTAGGGCGGATGGCTTGTCGCTGCTGCTGTCACTGCCATCGCCTTTCGACCGACCAATATCACCCTGGGCGCAGTAGAGGACCTTACCCTGGTAATTACAACCGCCATTAGGCTGGCTTACGGCGTCGAAACCGGGCTTACAGTTGAGTTTCTCGATGTGCCAGGTGTCAAGGTTAATAGCGTAGAGGTCGATCGTGGGGTCGCTGGTTTGGTAGTTGGATGTGAAATAGACGCTGTTTGTGCTTGGTACGTAGACCCCTGCTTCGTGGGCGAACCTGTCATTCTGGCCCGTGCGAGAGGTGACTAGGGTAAGCTGCGGGCTGCTGCCGATGACATCGTGGGCGAATTTATCGCTATAGACTACGAAGGAGGGTGGCGAGGTGAAGGAACGCGCATATGAGATATCAGTGGCGGCGCGCTTGTTGTCGACGTAGGTGATGCGGTCGAATGTAGCGACGGGTGGAGAACGGCCGATCGTCATTTTTACGGTTTAACTTTATTTTGCGCAGTTTGTGACAAGGGAACTGGGCAGCGGTTTGAGGAGTTGTAGCTAATGGCATTAAACTTGAGAATTGACGTCGATTGATCAAACCGAGTCGCATGAAGCCTTGTCGGCAATTGAGCCGTCCCTGAGGTTTGTTGCAGTCAGCACCGAGAGGAGGGAAACTGTATGCTGCACCCCGCTGCACCCGGCGGAACGTAAGGGAGAATGGAACCAGGAAGGGGTATATTAACATATGTCTCCAGCAATCTCTATATTTACTCTATCGCAGGGCGAGCCGTTGTTCTCCACAGGAGAGTTTCCTTGGTTTGCGTGCGGCAGAGATTTCCACCATGTCCAATGAGGCCGGCTGAAGATGTAGTTACCGGTTCTCCAACTTCTCCGCTTCCTCCCAATTGACTGACTGGCCCTTTGCTTCACCGGTGGGTGCCTACAACTTTCTAAAGAGGGGCCATGCAGACCCGATGAGGGGTTGGGGCTACTGGGAAACGGAGCAGAATCATCGCCGAAACCGGTGCTATTCGTACATATCATTGAATATCTAACCCCGATATCTCCAGAGGCAAGAGTCGAAAATACAGCGCAACTGCATATGGGAAGTAGGAAGAACCATATATCAATGTCCACCTTCGTCCTAGCTACCTAGAGTGGATAATGTATGAACGTAGAGATAACATACGCAGAGGCCTTGGTCCAGGTACCTGAGTCAGGGACAGAAGATAGGGGAAAAGAGAGTGTGTAAACGCAAGTTGAGAGAGAGAGAGAGAAATGAAATACGCCTTTGGAAGTTGCTGAACTTCTCGCATACATAAACATGGGGCGAGCTGTACTACACCGATAAAAGAGACGCCAGCCCATGATTTGAAAACATATATAATTAAAAACCGTTGTCAAGCAGGAAAAAGGGAGAGAATTGTAGCAAGATCGAAAATGGAAGCAGGCAAGGGGAAATGAGAACATCAAAAAAAAGAAGCTTCTGAAGTGTACATATTTAGTCGAGATCTTGGGAAATCCGAAGGCTGGGAAATAAACCGAGTTGGGTGTGGATACTATGTATGCTGAGGACAGCTCGATGGATGAAAAAGTGGGTAAATCGGTTCGTGGAATGGAGCCGACGAGCTGGAGGAGTGACAGGGCACACAAAAGAAATAGGACAGGACGGGGGATTGAATTAGAGTAGTGCGCCTTAGACAAGCCATGATGCTACATGTGAGAAAGACACAAATTGGAAAGTGAAAATGCCCCTTACTCCTCATCCTCATCCTCACCATCGTCCCCGTGATCCTTCATCTCCACATCGTTATCCTTATCTACCCCCTCCTCCTCACTCCCAGCTTTCTCCCCAGCCTCATCGCCACTAGCCTCTCCGAAAAGGTCATCAGCATCATCCCCACCCGGCGACGCAGCTTTCTCCCCTCCTTCCTCTTCCTCTTCATCCTCCTCCTCATCTACGACACGAAGATTAACCTTCTTCCGCCGCCGCTGAACAACGGCATCCTCATCCTCGTCTTCCCCATCACTAGCAACGTCGCGCATATCCTCATCCCTATCCTCAACTTCTGAAGAAGAGCCGGCGTCCCCAGGCCCCCCATTGGCAGACCTAGCTTGATCACCTTCCCCACCTTCTCCCTCCTCACTCTCCGACTCAACAACAATCTCACTACTCTTATACTTACTTGACCTAACCGCAGACCGTCTCTCCAGTCGTCTCCGTTTGCGCGGTGCCGGCTGATCCTCCGCATCAGAATCCACCACACTCTCCGGACCCGTACTCCGATCCTTCGACTTCCTCCCACCACCACCACCACCGCCGCCGCCATCAGCAGCACCATCATCACCATCCTTCTTCTTCCTCTTACTGACAGCCGCCCTCTTCTTCCTCTTCACCTTATCCCCCGTTTCAGAATCGGTAGTATACTCCGCTTCCTCCCTCGCCTTCTCCTCCTCAGCACGTATGGCCGCAAGCCGCTGCGCCTCCTCAATCAACCGCTGTCGATCCTCAGCAATCTGCCGCTTCCTCTTTCTCTCAACCTCTTCCGCCTTCCGCTTCTCCTCCTCACGCCTCTTCAACTCAGCCTCCCGCGCTTCCCGGGCCTGCTGCAGCTTCGTCGCGTTCTTCTCTTCATACTCCTTCTGGCTCTGGAGGGTCCGCTCGAGCTTTCTCCGCATGGTATTTCTGCCCATATTCGCCCGTTGCTCCAGGGCGCCACGTGGGTAGGGGGGTTTCTTGGCCTTGGAGATTTGGGTGAACGTGTTGATCGCCTCATCTAGACCTTTGGATGCAGCTTGGACGTCTTGGAGAGTCTTTTGCGTTTCTGGGAGGGAAATGACAAGTAAGGCGATCTGGTTTTGGACGAAAGCGACGTTGAACTCGAGATGAATTTGCTCGGGGGCGATGGCGCGAGCGCGCTGCGTACAATCCAGAGCGGTGTTCATTGCAGCCAGGCTTTTTTCATGCATTCCTCTTAAGAGCCAGACACGACCTAGGCAAGCCAAGATCTGGGTATCGCGTTGTCTGTCCTTGGAGAGCGCGGCCTCGTACTAGATTTGAGTGAGAAAAAACCATAACTCGACACTATGTTTTTGAGCAAATGAAGGATAGTGACTTACGTTCTCAATGGACCTAGTAAACTGCCTCAGCTCAGCATACACGTGTCCAAGGTTAAGATAAACACTCGCATCCCTTAACGTGTCCCGGACACGCGTAAAGATCTGCACCGCAGTCGTATAGTCCTTCCTATCATCAACAAGCGCAATCGCAATGCCCTGTGCGGCATAAGCATTCTTCGGATCAAGCTGCAACGCCTTATCAAAGAACTCCACAGCCTTCTCATACATTTTCCTCCGTTTCTCCTTGTCCTGCTCGGTATCTCGTCTCATATCCCGAGCGGCAAGGAGGTAGATGTTACCCATCCCCGTAAGAGAATACCTATCATGTTTATCATAACCTTGCAGCGTATGTTTGTAGTGTCGCTGTTCATGGTCCTCGGCAATATTTGTTACCCGCTTCTTCGATTTGCTGAGGTACCAGCCAAACAGGGCGCGGACTTCGAGATTGGTCGATTCCAGTTCATACAATTTGGCCATTTTCTTGGGCCCTTCGTCGGTAGGACTTTGGCGAAGTGCGATGTAAGTCAGTCGCGCATTGGCTTCAGTGTAATCACTGTGCCGCTCTAGCAGACCTTCGTACACCTTCTTAGCTTCATCAGGCATAGACGCCGCTTCGTAAGTTCTAGCAAGGTTATAGCTGATCGTCGTGACAAGTGCGTCTGTGTCGGTTGTATCGTCTTTCTCTCGCGACTTCACACATGCATTCAGTGCGGTCTGGAACATATGGCGTGCCTGCTCAACCTTCTCAGCATGATACAAGAAGCAGCCCATATTGTTCAGCAATTGAGGAGATAGATTCTCCCGAAGCAGGTTAGTCATTGTTTCTTCATCGTCGATATCCTCGGGACGATCCGTATCCGGGATCTGACCAAGCTGCATCTGTTCCACCTGTTGCAGACACTGCATGCTCTTATCCGGCGCACTGTTCTCGTAAAGCCGTGCAAGGTAGAGCAAAACGGATTCATCGGGCGAGAGCCTTTTCTTCTCGTCCTTCCATGATGCACGAACAGACTCGAGAAGACTAATAGCTTTCCTCAGCTCAGCTGACTTGTCTTCCTTGAGCGGACTTGCTTCAGCTGCAAACACTTCCTCCGCAAGAAGTGCACCAAGAAGTGTCATTGATTCCGGATTCTTCGTTTGCTGAATGATCTTCTCCAATCGGAACTTGGCCCCATCGTAGTCGCCAGTTTGAACTTGCATCTGGACAGCGCCAAATTTGGCGGGAAGATACCCTTTGTCACTACCACCCCTGGCCTGATCTGACCTGCTGTAATATTCGTTGGCCTTGGAAGCTTCTCCCTCGAAGTGCTCTTTACGAGCCAGTAGATACCATCCATCACTAGCAATCGCGTTGACATCGGTGAGTTCGATCGCCTTGCGGGCAAGGGCTTCGACGGTTGGGAAGTGTTTGCGGAGGAGGAAATAACCGCCAAACATGGCACAGGTTATGGGATACTCCTTGTCCAGTTTATATGCCTTCTGCGTGTACTGCGTCATGGCTAACTTGTATATAGAACCGAAGGACGGGTCGTTAGTTGCATGACGAGAGCTATCGTAGAGATAGTAAGCTCCAAGAAGGATATTCGCAGCCTTAGATTCAGGATTCTGTGTCGTACAGATTGTTAGTAATGTTCTTGAAGTGGATGAGCATGATGGCTGCACGCACCAAAGCCAAAGCACGAGTCCAAGCTGATTTGGCCTGCTCCTTAAAATCCAGCTGCCACAGACAGCATCCAATACCAATTCGCGGATCCGGATCTCTCATATTAGGCATCTTCATCAGAACCTCCTGGTAACCTTCCAGCGCCTCCGCATATCTACCCAGCATATAATGCGCCCTCGCCCGACCAAGTATAGCCATAACATTCCTGTTCCCGAAAGCCTTAGCTGACTCATCGAAGCATTTCAAAGCCTGTCGCAAGGACTCTACTCGTTCCGAAGTATCTACCGTCCCGGGCCTAATAGTCCTCGCGGGGGGATGTAACGAGGCGCGCAATAACGACAAAACTCCCCGTGCGAGAAACAGAGGCGGAAACGCGGGATTTAGCCGCGACGCCTCGTTGAGAATCGACGTAGCAGCTTGGAGGTAGAAATCCTTAGTTTTTGCTTCAGACACCAGCTGGCCCTCCAGGGCCACACGAGGAGCCTGCCTGGCTTTCAGCATGTATAGCCAACAGATCCAGCCTAGCAGGCCGAGCTTCTCCTTGGTCATTCCCTGGGCAAGGGACGAGAGACCCCGATTGAGAATGTCGATGGCATGGTCAATTTGGTTTTGCTTCGCATATGCGAGCGCGATGATGACCCAAAAGTTCTTTGCGGCTTTTTCGTTGTCGAGGAGGGTGCAGAGTTCAGTGGGGTCGTCGGGGAGCTCTTCGAGGCTTATCTCGACTTCGCTGTCGAAGGTGGAAGCGGGGATGTCGATGGCGGAGGGAATATCAGAGAAGCGGGAGCCAGGTGAAATGGAATTTTGCTCCGTAGATGAACCGTTTGTATAGCCATTTTGTAGAGGTGCCATGGTTGAAAGCGCAGGGCGGGTCTGGGGATTGAAGGGAGAGACAGAGGGTATGAGAAGAGGCAAGGCGGCGCGAGGGATAGGCCTGCAAGGGGACGACCGGTGGAAGGCCTAGATCATTATCGGAGATGTCAGTGGAATACGCTGCATGCCACAAACAAAAGCAGGCCGTCTGTGGTAGTTAGTAATAAGTAGAGTAAAGAGGAATGTCTGTATCCCGACGGATGTTGACTTTTGATCTGCTTCTAAAGTTAATGGAGATGTGGCTTGGTTTGTGAACAACAGAATCACCAGCCACAACACGCGCCACGTAAGAATTTTGGCGTACTGCACGTGATCCTCAAATCCCGTGACCTTGGGGCTGCGTCTACGGGGGAGTAAACACAAAGTCCATCAAGAGCCAAAGTACAGGCAGCAATGATAGTTTATGATATTGATCATTGCTGTTGGAATATCATAAGAATAGAGCAATGCCGATGGCACCGAAATATCCTCTGAAACTAGCTGTTTGCAACTCTGCCAATACTATTTATCGCGTGAGCAGATAGTCCGAGGTCGCTATTATCAAACAACACGACGAATCATCCAAGTAATAGTATTAATATTCCAAAATCTCCCTTTTCCGGGGGAACCTCGACTATATCATTACCGTTCTATCCAACAAATGAAAACAAATTATAGAAAATGAAAACTACAAACCAAGTAGCAAAAGTATCCAAAAAATCCAACGCAGCTACATAAGTCCTCCCTTTCCAAAAAGGACAGCTTATAGCAAAGGGTATATCCCACAACATACACCAAAATCCAAAAACACATCATTTCCAAAACCTAGGGAGCTGACAAAACACAGCACCCAGTACCGCAAGAACGGCAAATATCTGCAACGACTCCGCCCACCACGATAACTTGACTTCAGACTCGAAATAGCTGGGGTTATTAGCCGTGACTTCTTTGTCACTGCCAGTGCCACTGTGGTTATGCTGTACTTCACCATCCATCAAATCAGACTCCCACTCACACGGCGGGAACCGGCCCGTCTCATAGAACTGTTCGAGGAGGTCATCCTTCTCCCTCCAGCGTTGGAGGATCCACCCCTCGAACTCGTTCTGGTCGTCCAGCGGGATTTCAGAGATGGGGAAGCGCCTCCAGTAGAAATTGACGACTTTTGGGGGACGGCCTTGGATATATGTGGAGCGGATGGTGAAGAAGGCGTCTGGGTAGCTTCCCTTCCTAGTTATATGAAATGGACTGTTAGCTCTTGGCCATTTATTAGGAACTGGGTTTTGAAATCTTACGGTGGGCCCTCATATCCAACTGTACAGTCATATACCCAATCAACGGTGCCTTTGAGCTGCTGCAAGCAGAAGAATAACCCTGTTGACCGTGGAAGAATCTGATGCCGCAATGGTGGAATCCCATGCTTTTCACCGTACCCATCGCTAATGCGCTTCGTATTGCGGGACAAATTTGTTCCCTCGGGAAAAATAAGAAGCCACATTGGATCCAAAATGCGCAAACCAGGTCTGCTACAACTCTCATGGTACGTTTTCAATTTCTCCAGCCGATGTTGCAAGCGTGGTTTATCCGCTGCCCATTTTCTCGCCATGAAGATGAAGCCGTAGAACATCATCCCCTGGCCGATTAGGGGGATGTACTTCAGTGACTCCTTGAGAATGATGTAGATGTGCCCGTGCATCTGAGCTGTGTACGAGAACCACCATAAGTAAAGCCAATCCGTGTAGACCTGGTGGTTAGCAATCATCACAATCCGATCGGGGAAATACGTCTTCAACTTCGCGCCACCGCTGGCGCTGCCGCCTCTCGTCAGTCCAAACTGGCCCTGCACGCTCTTATCCCCGCTGACGCGGATGGGGGTTGGACAGCCCCATTCGGTCAGGGCGGTGATGGCGATGCCGAAGGAGCGTTTAGTCATGGCCATGTATTTGTTAAAGTAGTGGCGGTTGATGAAGAAGAGGGGTGCGCCTATAAGTTGGGTGATGATAATGCAAAGGCAACAACAGTTGAACCATGTCATCAGGATGAGGCTGCGAAGGATCTGGATGGCGAGGTTGTAGTTTGCTGCTGGGCGGTGGTGGATGTGGCCCACCACTTCCTTAGGGGAGCCGTTCATCTTGGGTTGTGCCATGCTAGCTTTGAGTGGCTTTGCCGGCTAGTTAAAATAAGATGAATATTCAGATGCTTAGTATATATATCAGAGGAACAACGAGGCCGAGATGATAATGGGAATTTTCCCTTCTGCAGAAAGCATAGATTTTATTGAAATTGTTTGGCCTGCTGGACAGTTGCTGGCGAGGATTTGGGTGGACAGGACAGGACAGGACAGGACAGGACAGGACAGGATTGGGATAGGCTGATAGGTTGGAAGAGCGGCGAGAAACAGCTTCTCTCAGAGTCACAGTCGACGTCACTGGAGCCTGGGGTGCCTGGGGTGCCTGGGATGCCTGGGCAGCTCAAGACATGGGATGACCGGGTAAGGGGTGAGCAGCAAGCAGGGGCTCTGGGCACTGGAGACTACAATATCATGTTTAATAGATAAAACTAACTAATAATATATATCATCTGAATGGCAGTCCTGACGTATCGAACACTCTGTAAAAAGTTTGGGAGTGAGGGGAACGTTCCGTTTCAATGTTCCACGTCTCGGTGTTTGTTTGTGGCCCAAGCTTAAGGCCAAACCAAGCAGCACGGGCCACCTCTGAGCCGCCCACCTGGCCAATCATGTGCCAAGAGCCGCAGGTCAGGTGATGATGACTCAGCTAGTGTGTCGGATTTAGGTTTTGCCGGCAGCACCGCTTAGGAAAGGAAACGGCTGATGATAGTTAACTGACTATTAACTAGTTAAAACCACCGGATTCCATCAACATCTCGCTTTCATGCAGTAATTATGCATCGAACAGTTTCCGACTTCCATCTCTACCATGCTCCCAGTTCCCAGCTTTCTCCAGTAAAACTGCCGCGACTCCATCCTACGTCCGGGTCAAGGGAAGACGGCTCACCATACATTAATTTGCAGTATACCATGCTCAACACCTAGCAGAAGCATCTAGTCTATTTTCGGTTTCTTTATTTTGTTTGCATGGCCGTACGCGCCGTACCCCTGCCCTGATCATTTGTGAAGTAATTAGGCAGGGAGCCGGTGCAGACTCAACGGTTTGGGGGGAGTATGGCATTAATTCATTGTCAGTAAACGTGTATTCAGCTCCCGCATTCGACGAATACGCCCTCCCCCTCCGCAGATACTTACTTATTCTGCTGGCATATATATCTAGACCCTTGATTTCTCGAGTTTTACGCCCCGCGCACCTCCTGCACATAGCATACATATAGCATTCCACTCCATACCTGGGACTGTACATACATATAATGGTACTTGCCATTCGAACCTGTCCCAAGCGGATTCCCTTCTTGGGCGGACTGGCCCCGGGTCTCCAGTGGCGTTCTTTATCTGCAGCGGCCCAGCTCCGCCAAATCGAAGATGTCGCCCGTCTGCCAGACTCAGTGAGCCCCCGGTATGAAGGTGTGCGTCTATTTCATCTTCCTACTCCTGCACCAAATATACATTATAATATGCTTACGCATTTTGGACGTCGTATATAGAATTACCCGGAAGTGACCTCCTGGCTCTCAAGTGGCCGAGACCACCGCAGAATGTCCTGCTTGTTAGAAAGAAAGGGGCGCCGGAGGTGACACAGTCGCTCATTGAGTTTGTGAAGTAAGGTTTTTGGGTCGGGGTTATTTTTATTTATTTATTTATTTATTTATTTTTTTCTTTCATGGTGGTACTTTTATACGTTTACGTGCTACTCATATTTGGCTAACAGGTCGATACTAGGCATATAAAATCCACTTATGCGCCCATCTCTATTATTCTCGAGCGCGAAACTGCAGCTGAAGTTCACGATATTTTGTCGTATCCTGTATATACCAACACATCCTCCGAAAAATTACCACCGGAGAAGATAGACCTCACAGTCACGATGGGCGGCGATGGGACCATTCTGCGTGCATCGTCTTTTTTCGCAACGTCCAAATTAGTACCACCCATCCTCTCCTTTAGCATGGGAACGCTGGGATTTCTGGGCGAATGGAAGTTTTCAGAATACAAGGGTGCGTTTCGGGAGGTGTACATGTCCGGTGCTGGACCGGGGGAACGCACCCCCACGTTAGAGCATGGAAAGGAGAGTGAGAGGAGAGAGAAGAAAGGGGCCAGTTCGGATAACACCACCGCCACAGGTTGGGCCCTCGCCCGCGGCAAGTCGATGGGTGCCACCAGGCCCGCCAAAATCCTCGTCCGCAGCCGCTTGCGCGTTGGCATCTACACTCCAGACGGCCAGCCCGTCCCTATGCACAGCAACGGCACAACAATAACAACGCCCTCCCCCGACCAGAGCCACGACGACGGCATCCATGCCATGAATGAAGTCGTAATCCACCGCGGCAAACAGCCGCACCTGGCCGTTGTCGAAGTCTTCGTCGGCGGCCGCTTCCTCACCGAAGCCGTCGCGGACGGCATGATCGTTTCAACACCCACGGGCAGCACGGCATACAGCCTCAGCAGCGGCGGGAGCATCATCCACCCGCTCGTCCCCTCGCTGCTGCTAACGCCAATATGTCCGCGGAGTCTGAGTTTTCGGCCATTGGTTATTCCGTCGGGGACGCCGGTCACGTTGAGGCTTAGTCGGAAGAATAGGGGGGCCGAGGTGGAGGTTAGTATTGATGGGGTTATGAGGGGGGAGGGGTTGAGGGTTGGGATGGAGGTGAGGGTTTGGGGAGAGGAGATTTGGAAGGGGAGTGTTTGGGGGGGTCTTGGTTCTGGTTCTGGTGGTGGTGATGGAGGGGTTGGGAGGGAGTGGAAGGGGGGCATACCGTGTGTTATGAGGAAGACGTTTGGGAATGGGGATGCGGCAGATGGGTGGGTTGGGGGGTTGAATGGGTTGTTGAAGTTTAATTACCCGTTTGGGTCTGAAGCGTAGGTGGGTAGTTTTCTGTCGTTTTGTTTATTTTTATTGCAGGCAAATGCAAACTGGATGGTAGGCGGGTTTGCGTTCTACATATCCCCCCCATCTACTAGTGTCGTCACCCGTCTCTCTCATACCTACTCAAACCCCGGCCCCCAACCGCCTTTTTATATATATATATATATGTATATATATAGTTTACTCTTTAAGCTGCGGCGGTGATGAGAACTGTATGAAGCGTTCTTCATGATTGGTTTGATTCCTTTCCATTTTGCATAGTAACCGCTGTCTTCGGCATTGGCACAGTTTGTATATACCACACAACACATCATCATATATTTTTAAAGTTGGCACATTAGTTATAGAGTTGAGAAAACGAAAATATAACTTCTATCCTTGGATAATCCCGAGGAAAGATTAATATTTACTTCGTGATTAATCTCCGTATTCTTCTGGTCGGTCTCGTTTTACATCGAGTCCCCTCCAAAACTTAAGTAGCTGCGGTTAGGTACAAAGAGGTCTTGCCTCCCCGGATATGAAACTGGGAACCAGCGACGCTAATCTATATACGGTAATATACTTCCCTAATGCGGCAATTTAATTCCCAGATATGGTTTAGCGTGGCGCGAAGGGCAGCTGTTTCAAGATTGTTCCGCCACACCAGCATTAAAGCAGCTGCTGCCCGATGCCGTTTGTGAAAGGGATGTTTCAATCTCTGACATGGATGCTCTGAACCCTTCTTACCCCCTTCTTTTCCTTCTTTTTTTCGTCTTTTTCATTCTCTTTCATGTTTCCTTTCTTCCTTTCCGTTTGTTCATGGACACCTTACCTAAGTACAGAGCAGGCAGGTAACTGATACATACGATTGCTTATGGACTCGAATATGCGGGGTTGGCGGTAGGCGATAACTTAAACCGGTGAGGAGAAACGTTAACTTGGGGGATAGGGTGCGGCTGACATTGTTGGACTCGAGAGCTGGAGTTGGAGTTGGCTGACTATTTATTTATTGGATGGACGATATCACGTACCAGCCTCCCTCTTTTCCCTTTTCTCGGACATGTGTATCTATCTGCTTTGGTAAGAGGAAGAGAGGGGGGGGAAGAGAGAGAGAGAGAGAGAGAGAGAGAGAGAGAGAGAGCTGTAGCATATTCCTTATATACATGCGGAAACCTTGTCTTTTGAGATCGAAGCATATCGCAATCTGGATTTTGGGTCGGGCTGGAAACAATTCGGGTTTGTTGCTTTGAGTTAAAAGGGGAACCAGGGACTGAGGACGTGTTTATTTATTTCTTCCCCCCCTTTCGTAGATAGGTGACTGGAGGGTGTATTCACGCGAAAATCGATATGGAGAATGGGGTGTTTAAATGGTTTATTAATTCATAAATGATCGCGATAGATGAACTACCTGGGCGCGAAGTCGAGTAGATATGTTTATGGCGGAAAAGGGGGAGGGACTCCTCTCCAGCCTCTTCTTGAATTCAAACAGTGGATTGTGAGAGAGGTATGTGTAGTTGGTTTTAGTTGGCTGTGAGGAGACAAAGAAGACGAGAGATATATTTTGCAAGTATAAGTCCTCTCTGAGAGTTGCCTCTTTTATGTATGTATTTACTTGATTATGCGGTGTGGTGGATTTCACGCGGCTCAGTTGGATTTGCCGCCTCAACCTCCGCCTCCGCCTCCGCCTCAAACCCCAACCCCCAACCTCAACCTCAACCTCAACCTCCACCTTCACCCTCTTCAGCTATTTCTTCTATCTGCTTCTATCTTCAAAATCCCCTCTTCTTCATTAATCTTGTTTTTCTTGTCCCAACCACCCCTCCTCCACCATCAACGCCTCCTTTACCCGCCTCCTTCACAGTGCATTGATACTACGACGGACCTCGACGCGCTGCTGGTGGACTACAGCGCCAATACTCGGTAGGGTGTGTCGTCAAGGCCTTGGGCTAAATAATTCACCCTCCTCCCTCTCTCTCTCCTTCGCGACACTGGACGCTCGACACAACCCCGATACACACCTTTCCGCTTATCAGTGAGTGTCTCTTCTCCTCTCCGTAAGCTGCTCCCTATCCAACCCCCCCAACAAAAATGAAAAGTGAAAGTGAAAAAAGAAAAGAGAAGAAAAGAAGAGCCCAGTGAACCATCTTCACCTGCAATATTCTCCCTGGTATGCGGGTTATCTCAATGTCTAACCCGCCTCCGTGCAGTAACTATCTGCGGCTGAACAGCAGGCTGTATCCCCCTTTTGCATTCCCCGTAGCGGTATCATTTGGCTTGTGAGACCGTCCTTGTTGTCGTGATGCTTCTTAATAATTAATAATGCTGACCTCTAATAACGTTATAGTTTAAAAACGTCTAAAGTTACAGCAATTATAGAGGCGGACTAGCAAACCGCACACCCCCCCAAAATAGTTATTCTTTACCCATAACTACCCATCCGTCATCGCTGTCACCTGTCCACAGAGTTTTTCACTCCAACCCTTCTACACTCTGCAACACCCGTGTTGACTCCCTTATGTGTGCCTTTCTGCCCTGATTCAAAATGGCGTCATCTCAATCCAAGTAAGTCTTCAGTCAGCTCCTGTTTTCTATTCTGCTTGGACATGACGTGGTTGTCACTGTGGTCGCTGTGGTCGTTGTGGCGGTGGTGGTGGTGGTGGTGGTGGTGGTGTGGTGTTATGGGAACACTCCAGACTGTGAATCGCCCCAGCAATGGGCAAGTTTCTCGAAAGTAATCAACAAGAATAAATAAAAAATTACTGACACGACACAACACGACACAACACAACGCACCACGGCACACTACTGCCCCCTGTCAACCCATAAATTCCATTAACACTCATATTCAATTCACATTGCACTAACACATAACCAGCGTTTATGGTCGGGATCAGTTCATGAATCCAGGGCCTGCTCCACGTCCTCCGGTTGACCGTCCCCGCGTCAATACATCCAGTTCTACCACTTCTAGCGTTGCTACAAGTTTCAGCCAAATGTCCCTAAACTCGCCCTCTACTCCAACTCTCTCCGTCTTCCCGAATTCCAGCCAGCTTTCGTTGAGCCAGACCAAAACAAACGTAAGCGGCAGCATGGGTGGTGTCAGCGTGATCAAAGAAGGCTATGTTCGATGCAAGGAAGATAAGTTTCTGGCAGGTTGGAACCAACGTTACCTCATCCTGCGCGAATTTCGACTGGATTTCTTGAAAAATGAAACTGGCAAGGTCGTGCTGTCAATCCAACTCAGCAATGTCACTTCAGTAACTCGCTCGGAAGACTGTAAGATGGCCTTTGAGATCACCCGGATCTCAAACCCAAAAGATGCTAGCCCCCGTAACGTTTTGATCAATCGTGACATCCCTACGAAAACAATCACCTGCGAGGTCAAGAATGATGATGAAATCTACGAATGGATTGACAAGATCTACGAGCGATGTCCCGGAATGGGTGGTGTTTCCAACCCAACCAACTTCAGCCATCGCGTGCATGTCGGTTTTGACCCCCGGACTGGTGCCTTTGTGGGCCTTCCGGCAGAGTGGGAGAAACTGCTATCTACATCCGCAATCACCAAGGAGGACTACAAGAAAAACCCTCAGGCCGTGATCGAAGCCTTGGAATTTTACGATGCCAAAATGCGCGAGCAGAATCCACAATTTTACGAGGGCCAGGCTAGTAAGGGCCATAATGTGTCACCCGTGGGTAGTTCCATTGCCGGCCCAAGGTCAACTCAGCAACCAACTGGGTTGCAGCGTCTTGATAACCAGAATCAGCGGAGTCCTGGAGACCGTTCCCAGAGCTCTTCCCCCGCACATTCGCAGCGCAATGTGTCGGATGCAGATCGCCAACATGACCAACAGAGTTCAGATCAGTCCAAGGAAATGCCAGATATTCAGCAACGACGTCGCATGGACGAAGAGGCGCGTCGTATCCGGGAACTTCAACGCCAGCGTGAAGAGGAGCAAGCCCGTCGAGAACAAGAGGCGTATAATGCCTCGCTACCCAAGAATCGCGTCCCAATGGCTCAGCAGGAACTTGGAGGCTATGGCAGCTCAGATAGTGACAGATATAACCCCTCTCGACCAGCTCCTCAAGTTCCAGTCTCCGATCGCAGTCGACAACAAACTCCAGGATCGTTGAGACAGATGACCGCTCAGCGAGCTGCACCTTCACCACCCAATGGTACGCAACCGTCTTCGCAGAGATCCGGGGATGCCCCCAACCACCATGGATCCTTGCGATCTGTTGCACGCCAAGATGGATCTCGACCACAACCTTCTTCGAACACTGCCCGTTACAACGGTGGTAGCCAGACGCCAGTTAAACGCCCCCAGAACAATGGTGCTGGTGCCCAAGGTCCTGCTCCAAGCCGCCTCCCGGCTCCTGTCCAGACAGTTAAACCGCTCAACATTGCCAACAAAGCAGCTACCAACACGAAGAAAACTCCCGACGGGGTCCGCCAAGCTGAAGCCGCCCTGACGAAGAAAGCCCCCGCGGACGCTAGGCATAAGGACGTGCGCATGTCCACCATGTCCGAAAGCGAAGTCATGGAACGACTCAAGCAGGTCGTCTCCAAGGATAACCCGACAGAATCGTACAGCAAGCAGCGCAAGATCGGCCAGGGCGCGTCCGGATCAGTGTACGTTGCTCGCGTCAAGGAAAATGCACTCTCCCGCGTTGCGCGGGAGATCTATCGGACCCACGGCAGCCGGGGACAGGTTGCGATTAAGCAGATGGATCTGCGAAGTCAGCCGCGCAAGGAACTTATTGTCAATGAGATTATAGTGATGAAGGATAGCCAGCATCCGAATATTGTGAATTTCTTGGATTCGTTTTTGCAGGAGCAGAATAATGAGTTGTGGGTTGTTATGGAGTTTATGGAGGGGGGTGCGTTGACGGATGTCATTGATAATAATCCCGTAATTCGGGAGGATCAGATTGCGACGATTTGTTTTGAGGTGAGTTTTCCTCTTTTCCTCTTTTTCTCTTTTCCTTTGCGATCCCCATGTTCTTTCTCTTTTTTTTTTGGCTCTAGGTCGTGTATTTCGAGACGAGGGTAGGTGCTTATCCTCATCTCTCTTCTCTCTAGACATGCAAAGGATTGGCACACCTACACAGCCAGTCGATCATACATCGTGATATCAAGAGCGACAATGTCCTTCTAGACCGTGTCGGAAACGTCAAAATCAGTACGTATCCGCCCCATACTAACGGTATTAATGCCCTATGATAAAACCTAATACTAACAACCTCACCCCTCCAGCCGACTTTGGCTTCTGCGCCAAACTAACCGAATCAAAATCCAAGCGCGCCACCATGGTCGGCACCCCATACTGGATGGCCCCCGAAGTCGTCAAGCAAAAAGAATACGGTCCCCGCGTCGACATCTGGTCCCTAGGCATCATGGCCATCGAAATGATCGAATCCGAACCCCCGTACCTAAACGAGGAACCGCTCAAAGCCCTATTCCTTATTGCCACGAATGGAACACCACGTCTCAAAAAGCCCGAGAAACTTAGCAAGGAGCTTAAGTCATTCCTGAGCGTGTGTTTATGCGTTGATGTAAATAGTCGTGCAGCGTCGGATGAGCTGCTGTCTCATGAGTTTTTGAGGTCCGGGTGTAGTTTGGCGAGTTTGGCAGAGTTGTTGAAGTTTAAGAAGAATCCGGGGCAATGATTTATGGGGTGGATATACCCGAACCTAAGCACGGTAAACGATCTGATACGAACTTTTTAACGGTTTTTTTTCTTCTCTTCATTTTATCTTTTTATCTCATTTCTTGCTTTTCTTTTCTTTTACTTTTTTTTTTCTTTTCATTTTTTTCCTTCCAATTTCTATGTTCATTCCTAACGGAGCATGTGGGCGGACACTCAATTCTACGACCAGATTATACTGACAACAATGGACGGATTAGCGATAAACCTGCCACAGCACTGTTTTTATTTCTTCCTTTTATATATCTCTTTCCTTTTCATTTTTTTTCCCTTTCTCTCTTCTGCGGATTTTCCTAGAGACACCTTTTGCTCCCACATATATTTCCCATTGCCCCCTGATCTGACCATATCAAAGAGCAAAAGAATACCCCGATACAGACAGCATCCACTCCCTCTTCAAATTATCTCTTTGATTGCCTTTTGCTTCGTGTTTGTTTTCAACGTTTCAATCCCTTCAGGTAAAACGTGTGTTTTATCTCCCCTCTGTTCATTAGGTTACGCTTGATACGTATTTTCTTTTCTTTCTCTTTCTTTCTCTTCTATTTCTCTTTTTCTCCTTTGAGGAACCAGGACTATCTTATTGCTTTTATCAAGGGGCGTTCTTCAATTTTCTTTTTCACCCTTTATCACCCTATCCTCCCATTTACATGATTCTCTTACCTTTCTGACTGGGCGAGTTATGTTTTTACGTTATATGTATGGACGTTATCCGATTCGAGCTTGGTTCAATGGATATCTTAACTTCTTTTTCCTTTCTCTTCCTTTCTTGACTCCTTAAGCAGCGAGTTACATTCTCCCAATTCAAATTCATCTCGACCTATTTCGCCCTCTTGGCCTTTTCGTTACCAATTTGGATTTTCTGATATGTTTCCATGCTCGTTCATAGCTCTATTTTAGAGGAAGGGGAAGGGGAAGGGTTATCATAATAACATAGGGATCGTGGAGAGAAAATGAAATGCGAGGGGTAGGGAAGAGAGGGGGAATTATTATAACATACCTGACAATAAACCAATAAATTCCTTATTAAATTTCTCGTCTACTTTGATTGTTAAATTCTTATGGCTTTCTTTCCCTCATAGTAAGGTGTTCTGTATATGGGTGTTGGATATTTTGACTCTGTATACAAATGGAGGGAGAAGCTCTTTGCATTTTTATCAACCAGTATGGAACGCACGTCACTACATTTCTTGGTAGAACCCGACATGTGTGCACAAGATGAAAATAAATAAATTGATATGTATGTTGAGAGAACAATGTGACGCCTATGGTAGGATGAATAAAAACAGGAGGAAGAAAATCCCCCAGAACGCAAGTAAGTGACTTGTAGTGTCAAAAAGCATACATTCCAACCCACTAATGCTTCACCGTCCCCCTTCACCACCACAACTGCTATATTCAAATTCATAACTTCATAAATTATCCCCCTGTGAAATTTTTTTTTATATATTGTCTAGTATATATCAATCAACCGATCAATTAAGATCTCCCCCCACAGCCCCCCCAACACCAGCAATCTGTCCAAAAAACAACCCCCGCAAAATTGCCTCTCCCTCCTCAATAGCCCAATGGCCCGCCGCACTAAGTTTGTCCCTCCACGCCTTGCGCTCGTGCTCGTGCAGGTCCTCCCACTTACGAGTTTCACGCGCCTTCTCATTGTCGCCATCATTGATGTCGTAAGGGGCGGTAGTAATGGAGACCTGTTCTGTGTCATGCGGGTGCTCGACAATGATGATTTTTACGGGTGTGGGTTCATTCGAGTCGCCAGCTGCGGATGGCGGGCCGGCTTCTGGTTCTGCGCGCGCGATAGATGCGAGTATCTCGCGCAGATTCTGCCCGGAGGTTGTTTGGATGACTGGGATAATTGTTGTGCTTGTTGCTGTCTCGGTCATCGGTGTAGGTGGGATGGATACACCCGTCGGAAGCCCATTCTCGAAAGTGTACGGTCGTGCTATCATTGATCGTATCCTGGGACTCAGCCAGTCCTGCGCACCTAGCGTTGGTGGCACACCGCCACGTATCTCCGTAAAGGCTTGCAGGAAGAACGCGCCTAGCGCGACGACTATCAGTGCCACGAAACCGCTGAAGAGAGTCTGTAGAAGCTCTGAGGGGCCGGGTTGGACGAGAACATAGCGCGGATGGCGGGATTTTGGTGGTGAGGGCGCCAAGGGAAGGGTATGGACGACGACGGTGTTGCCAACACTTACGGAGGCGAGTTTTACATATTGAGGTCGTACATCAGCGGTGACTGGTTGGCGGGGTGGGATGAAGGTTGAGAAAACGAGGCGCGTCATGGAGAAAGGGTGCACGTTGTGCAGGGTCGTGTACGGGCGGAAATTGCTGAAGGGATTTTTGCTTTTGCGATTGTAATCGAGGGTGAGAAGCTGGATAGAGTTGTCGTTCCCGGATACGGCGATTACTAGTTGTCTGGTTCCCATGGGCGATTCAGAGAGGGGGCATACATCAAGGCCCAGGCCTATTTTCATCGAGCGTGGCAGTCGGAATCGTCGAATGACGATGCACTCAGAACTGAGGCTGAGGGAGATGACGGCAAGTTCGCACCCAGTGCGGTCCGGATTATTCAGTAAGACTAGGAAGGAGGTTGGGGAGAGGAATCTGAGAGCGCGAATTTTACTTCTTTTTTTGCTGCCGGCGAAGTAATCCGGGAATGGCACGGTATAGACTGATTTGGTCTCGGGTGCCACATTTGATTTTACTGAGGCGGAGATTTTAAATGTATAAATAGCTTCTCCTTCCGTGTAGGCCACTTCAAATTCCCCATCTTCTCCCTCACTGCTTGGTAGCATATCCACATCTTCAACTTCATCTTTACCCTCCAACCGAATCCGCCCTAGCACATCTGACTGATCCGGGGTTGATGACGTTGCGTCGAAAATGACCATTTCGCCCTGCGGAGCTAAACCCGTAGTTACCGCGCCAATACGGGGAGCGTCCTCCCCTTTCCACGGAGAAAGCCGCAACAATCGCTGATATGTTTCTCTTTTGTCATTTGGTTTATACTGCGGTCTGAAAAGGGATGCGCGAGACAGGGCTGTGATTGTAGGCTTAACAGGCAGCGCGACAGTTTTCTTGCCCTTCCTAGAACTTGCTGGGGAGGTGCTGGCGCCACCCAGTTCATTTCTGGGAGGAAAATCCAGCTGGAAAGATCTGAGATGCTCATTTTTGTCCTGGCCTTGCTCAGCAATGGAGCTATTGATGCCAGCCAAGGCTACAATAGTCTTGTTGTTTGACCGCGATATGGCTAGCGAGGTCACAGAGTCTTCATCTCGAGAAAGCTCTACATCGACGACTTCAGATATCTCGTTGCGCCGGGACGTATTTAACAAGGTCTAAATTTTGCCCCCCGGAATAGCATGGAAAGTATTAGCCAGATGTCATCTTCGATACGGCGGGGAACGGGGTTGGTAGATGAAAGGTTACTTGCGATTTTATTTCCAACTCCGCTGCGCCCTTCACCTCCGCCGCCACCTACAAGAACAAAGTCACTGTTCCTTGGGTCAAAATCCGCGCCGAAGAGCGGGCAAGAGAGAGTTATTTTGGCGGAAGGGGTATCAGGCGCCATTATGGTGTATTTTGGGTCGTTTTTGAATATCAATTGTAAGGATCAACAAGAAATTCAAAGGAAATAACTGGAAAAAATTAATTGATTCATTATATGTGTAGAATTAAGGAGTGGAAATGTTAAAAAAAAAAATAAATAAATAAATAAAATAAAAGAAAAAGAAAAAGAAAAGCAAACCGGGAACATTTGACGGTTTCGATGAAATCATCGACGTCGTTTCAAGCACGGAAGAATCATGGTCACGTGATATTGTACTCGGACTGCTGCAGCGGGAAGGGCATAGGGGTATGTATCTCTTGTTATCATACGGAGTACGGGGAAAAGATATATTTGATTGTCTTTATTTTATTCTTCCATGAGTAGAACAACCCCATCATATTGACTCTACGTATGCCTGTTTTTCCGTACAAAACTAACAGATCTATCTAAGCTTTATATTGTGGTATTTCCCCTTCAACTACTCAACATCCTGCGAAACAAACTCGGGAAGACGCTTCTTGATATCCTCCCACGTCTCCTCTCCGTCCACCAACGACTTGACAGCTTTGCAGATCTCCTCCTCACTGGCACGAACTTGCTTCGTGGTGTCGCGCTCACGGAGGGTGAAGGTGTTGTCCTTCACCGATTGAAAGTCAACGGTAATACCGAATGGGGTTCCGAGTTCGTCGTTTCGCGCATATCGCTTGCCGATACTGGCCGACGAATCATCCACCCGGTTGGACACACCAAGACGGCGGAGCTTGAGAGTGAGGCGGTGAACAAGTGGTTGGAATGATGGGTTATTGGAGAGCGGAACCAGGAGGACCTTAGTTGGGGCTACGATTGGTGGGAATGAAAGTACCTATTAAATTGAGATTTGTCAGACATGTACCAAGATCGCGTGTTATTACTGAATGAGAAAAGATGAGAATAAAAGACTTACACCTCGCGCTTCGTCGTCGGGCCTCGACCAGTAGACGTGCTCCATTAAACAAGCAAGAATTCTGCCAATGCCAAACGAGGGCTCGATGACGTTGGGAGTGTATTCCCGGATATTCTCAACCCGCGTCCGTTTCTCGATGTTAATGATGTCCTTCTCCAGTTCCACTTTGCCAGATCTCACACCATCCACGTCAATCTCGATTTTGCCATTTTCTTTAAGGTCCAGCGATAGTTTTGCCCGGAGATCTTGAGAGAGTGCATTAACTGCGGCCTCTACCGCCTTGCTATCCTTCCTGAAGCGGGGGCCAAACTTCTTCTTATCCAAGTCTATCTGCCATTCTTCAATTCGCAGTGGCTCCGAGCGCGTCTCCCGTACAAAGAGAGGAGCACCAGTTTTATTTTTGTGTACGGTCAAATCATATGCACTTCTGTCGGCACAGCCAACACACTCAATCCAGCCATATGTGGTAAAGAGCTCTGCATCCCAGCAGTCCTTTGCGTAGTGGGCCATTTCATTTTGCATATGTTGGCGCATCCGGATCTTGGATTCATCAATACCGATTTTTAGAAGGAAGAGTTGAATACGTGCGAGAAAGTAGCCCAAGGTTTCATTGTCCACAATCTTATCAGCCACGGCTTTGCCAATGGTCATTCTCTCCACCTTGGTGCTGCCGGAAAGTTGGACTTCCCGATCTAAGAACGAGAGTTCCATATCTTGAACTTCGTGGAAACGGGGGTGCTTTTTGCCGTTGTCTGGATCCACGAAATGCTCAATCTCAGCCATTAGAAACTCACGTACTCGCAGGAGCCCAGAACGTGGAGAGATCTCATTCCGGAAAGACTTTCCAATCGAAGCAGATGCAAACGGCATTGACTGCTGGTTAAATTCCAGGAGCTTTTGGAAGGAAAGGAACTGCCCTTGCGCTGTTTCCGGTCTGAGATATCCAGGCAAACCGCCACTAGGGCCAATCGATGTTTGGAACATCAGATTAAACGAGACTGGAGGTAGAACATCTCCGCCAGTAACGGGATTCTTGATTTCATATTTGGTGATGAGCTGCCCAAGTTCCTCGCCGTTGAAGTTGTCAATTTTGGCCAAGACTTCCTCATACTCTTTAACCAGAGCATCATCCAACTTGACAGCTTTGGTCTCCTTAGTCTTCTTCTTTCGCTTTGTCTCCTCCTCGTCAACCTCCACTTTTTGGCCGCGCGCCTCCTTGTCTCCTCTCAACCGCGTTTCAAGCACCTCCTCTACCAAGTGGTCGGCTCGAAAAATCTCCCCGGTCTTGGGGTCTTTGCACATCCAATCAGCGAATTTATCAACGTGCCCACTTGTTTTTAGAACGTCATGCGGAGTCAACATTGTGCAGTCGACTTCTAACATGTCCTCTTCTAAAACAAAGTGTTTTCTCCAAAGATCAACGACATTGGCCTGGAGTGCGCAACCCGGGGGGCCATAGTCATAAAGGCCAGATACCCCGCCATAGATTTCAAAGGAGGGCGTGTAAAAGAGCCGTCGACGGAGGAGGGAGTCTAGATTAGCACGGTCGAGGGGTTGGCCGGTTTTAGTACTACTTGTAGCCATTTTGGCTTTATTTGGCCTGTTTGGAAGCTTGAATCGTAGCGGTGTTGAGCTGCAGGAGAAAAGTCTTGCTTGGAGAGCGTGGGCTCGTAAAGCTCGTGAAAAGAGTAGAATGGGAGAATGACGCATAAACAATGCGACTATGGACAAATTGCGAGGCTAGAGGGAGAAAATAGCCGAGAGCGAAAGACAGGCAAGAGGAAGGTAAGAAGGGGGCCCAAAAGATGTATAGAGAGAGAGAAAAGGAAGAAAAGGATTGTTTGGCCGTTGTTGATCAAATGCGATGCGATGATATTTTTTTATGTTACATAACTTCTGAGGTTTTGTTGGAGACACAAGCTAAAGATAATGGGGTCGGGGAAAAATTCTTCCGGGCTGAGATTTTCCATGTCAACTCAAAAAATTATTAGCTATCAAAAGAAACTAAAAAGAAACAAATACAAAAGCGGAGCAGCATATGAAAGATATATCGCAACATAGTTATATTTCTGATGACAATTGGGATTGTCCTGGCATCTAGCACTCACAAAGATGCCGTCGATGAAGTCAAAGCTTCTTCCGTCTGGAGGGATGGAGTTCAAACCAGCCAACAAGGACAAACGAAAAATCCTACATATCAAGCGGAAGAAGGTCAAGGACGCCCAGTCCCGTGCAGAACGATTCGCAAGGAAGAAGGAAGAGGCTAAGGATCCAAAGCTCAAGGCAGAGCGGTTACGACGGAATATACCCCTAACGCTAGAGAGAAAACGGGTGTGGGATGATGTGGACAGCGATGTCGAGGACGGCCTGGGAATGAGCTTCGATGTGGAGAGGATTAAACGACACAAGATGGAAGAGGAGGCATGGCGGGAGAAGATTGATGAAATCAATGCTACAAGTGGTAATGAGGAAAAGAGTGGCGAAGGCGAAGAAGGAGATGAACACGGAGACAACCATGAGGTGGATAGCATGATCGCATCCGATAGTGATGAGGATGAAGATTCAGAGGAAAACGATCGGATTCAAAAGTCAAATCGCACGCGAAAATCAAAACTACCCTCCGCAACAGAGCGGGCAACAAGTCCTACGCAGTCTACTAGAAGCACAAACCTCGATCTCGCGCCTGACGCTCTGGCCGCCAAATTCCCTACACTATTCACCAAAGAACTCCCTCCAGCTCCGAAAATCCTAATCACCACCTCTATCAACTCTACTTTACATGACCAAGCCCAGCTCCTCACCGATTTGTTTCCTAATAGCGTCTACATCCGCCGTTCCGCCCATAAATACGCACATAAATACTCCGTGAGAGAAATATCCAAATTTGCCTCGAACCGGAATTTCACAGCGCTGGTAGTCGTGGAGGAAGACCAAAAGCGCGTATCGGGTATGACGATAGTTCATCTGCCCGTGGGACCGACTTTCCACTTCAGCGTCAGCAACTGGGTCGAAGGCAAGAAGCTACCCGGACACGGGAATTCCACAGGCCACTGGCCCGAGTTGATCTTGAATAATTTCCGGACCCCTCTTGGAATGTTGGCGGCACATCTATTCCGCACTCTTTTCCCAGCACAACCCGAGCTAGTAGGGCGGCAGGTGGTGACGCTGCACAATCAACGAGATTACATATTCGTGCGAAGGCACCGATATGTGTTTCGTGAGAAGAGGGAGACGGAGAAAAGCGTGGTGGGCGCTGATGGGAAGGAGATGAAGGGTGTGGAGGGGATTAGGACTGGGTTGCAAGAACTGGGTCCGCGATTTACGCTAAAGCTGAGGAGAGTTGACAAGGGGATACAGCGCGCGAGTGGACAAGAGTGGGAGTGGAAGGGTGGAATGGAGAAACAGCGGACGAAGTTTCAGCTGTAGCCTGTCCTGTCAGAGTATACCCTTTCTTGGATCCTTCTCTGAGCTTGCTAGCTACGTTATTTCTTATTCTTTCTTGGGCATTACTTGATGAATCTGATGAACATGGAGGGATATATATCCCAATTTCTCTCCTGGTCTTGTGCAATTTTCATAATTTCTGGCTGCATGCTATGTCTTATTAATCCCCTGGGCATTTAATATTAGTGAGCAGAAGTTCCCCTGGCCTCTGTTAGTTTAATTTGCACTGTCGGCCTAGCCCTGGGATGCGTATCACAAGATGAAGTTCTGCGAGAAACCCATATCAATTCTATCCACCTAGAACATCGTACCAGAGCGAGTATTTTCGCGGGTCTACGTTGGTGAACCCGGAGGAACTGCTCTTCGATCACATATTGGTGCCAACCATAATTACAATACCTCTAGCTCATCATGAAGTTCCCTGCCTCACGTCATGAACCAGAAGATCGATCCCAAGGTAAATTGTTCACTAATCGGACCAGCGCCGCCGTAAGTTCCACTGCCGTGGTTTCGTCCCACTCTTCCGGCGCGTACATATGGATATAGCCAACGTCCAAGGCTCGATTTTGAGGTCAAGGTCAAAATCAACCATCCGTGAGTTGCTGCATCCGCTGAAGGACTGGACGCGGTTTGTAAGTCATCGACATACGTTCGAACAGTGTGCTGCACTTGAAAAGCTGCATGTAGATGATATGGGGAGCAAGGAAGAAGGAATGAGCCATCTTTAATCTTTATAATTGTATGTATATAGTTTATAATTATGGCACTGCATCGAGGAGTTCGAAGATGGTCTGTTCTGGCGAACATGGTCACCACACCGGTTATAGAGACACCTTGGCAGCAATATCTTCAGTAATAAATAAGAAGTAAAACAGAATGGCCTCCAACACCCCATGGATAACGGGTGGAGCCTTCATGAGGCACAAGGAGTTGTTGAATAAGGGGATTCAGAGCAGCAACTCCTTTTATAGACCAACCTTGACACCATATTGACTGATAGCTACAGTTGTCTATGCATAGAGCGAAGATGATGAGACTGCACGGAATGCGATGCAATTTACCGTAGTCAGTCAGTTATTTACACGATAGTTAGTTAGTTACATAGTTACAACTTACAGTGGCCAGTGATGTCGGAGAAAGTTCTTCATACGCTGAGGATCGAAACTCTCTCCCTCGAAGAAGAATGCAAAGTGTCGATTAGAGAGGCTTCATGTATCCCCCACTCCGACAGTCTGGTAAGTTAACTAGCTAGTTGCAGTTGATGTGCGGTTAAAGATCCATTGATCCACGGAACTGTAACTAATCAACTTACTGGATAACTGGAATTGCGGGGACAGCGCGAAACTTAATGACTCCATCAGACCCCGCCCCTTTTCTGCTGTGATTACATATATTTTATATTTAGGGTCGATTCTCGTCGGCTGAGGGGAAGGCCACAACATGTAACTATCTCTTCTGATTTGACTAAACCCCCCAAACGTCATGGTTACTGCACAATAACTAACCAGAGACCCGCTCTCAAACATAGAAGAGAAACTTATAGACTTCCATGACACCACCTCCAGACCCCACCCCACACCTCACCTCTCTTCAGCGCGATGGCTTTGTCGTAATCCCCGAGCTTCTCTCCCAGTCTCAGCTCAAGGCATTGCGCGCCGCCGCCTCGCACGCTGCCGACCTGGGCCGCAGCGGGAAATGGCCGCATATCCGCACAGTCCCAAAGCAATTCCCGCCATGGCCCTCAACCCCCCCACCAGCCCAAGAGGGTGGAATCTGGGGAGTGCAGCATCTCATGCACCCCGAAATGCCTGGGCGCGATGAATTCGCGAAGCTCTATTTTTCTCCGCGTGTGCTCGAGATCGTAGAGGAATTGGTCGGCGTCAAAAAGACCAAACCCGGATCAAAAGCGGAATCACCACAGGAAGAAGAGCAAGAACAAGAACCACTAACCATGGAACTCCTCAACCTGCTCATTTCCCCCACATATGTCCCATTCGCCCTGCGCTGGCATCGCGATGAAATACCCACTCCACCCACGCTCAGCGCTGAGGATGAGCTGGCTGCCCTTATGCAGAAGTCCCCGCCTGATCGCCCGGCGTCGCATGCCCAGTACAATATCCCCCTGTACGACGATGCGTCACTCATTGTCGTTCCGGGGTCGCATCGACGGGCGCGCAAGCAGGTAGAGCGCGAGGCAGATCCCTATGAGGATAATCTACCCTGTCAGATGGTGGTGGAATTGCGGCCGGGGGACGCGGTGTTCTACGATAGTAATATTTGGCATAGAGGAGTGTATGATGGTGTTGACCCGGATGTTAAGGGGGAAGATGGGGTGGTGCAGGGGCTGAGATTGACCATTCATGGAAGTGTAGGGCTGGCGGTTGGCAGTGGCGATGGTATTGGGGGGGAAGAAGGGAAGAAGGCGAATGCCAGAGCCAAGGTGGTCTTGCAGCATGGGGTAGGGTTTTGGGTTAATAGAGAGGATGCCTCGTTTAATGGGTTGGATGCTGATGTTAAAAGGAGGGCAGAGAGGATGCGGAAGAGGCTTATTGAGATGGGAAGTGGAGAGGGGATTGGGTATGCCCTTGAAGGATAGGAGGAAGTGGTTATGTTTAAGGCGTGAATTTGATACTCTAGTATGATTCTATAGCGAACGGATATAGTTAATGAATGAATGAGCTTATAAATATTTCTCTGTGTTTCCAGTGCTCTCGGGATGAATCACATGGCGCTCTTGTGTACATTTATTTCGCTCATCGATGTTAGACAAGAACATAGTCTTCTCATATTTCAAGCAAGAAAAAGGAAATTCAGGCCTCAGAAATACCACCAAACCCTCTTGCCGAAGTCTAATAATGAAGGTGCCAATAAAAAAGGTCAAATCCCCTTCTCTCTTGGTCCGTAACCACCACAACGTATGAAAACAAAAAATGAAAGCGTGGAAATAGTCTGCCAATTCGAGGTCCAAAAATATTCGCGGGCGAAAGTACAACACAACGTCAGAAAATCGTAAGATAGAAAAAGGAGAAAAACCGTAGTGCTTATCATAAATCGTTGTTATCGGTTTAAACCGAGTCACTGTTTGGGTTTATTGGCCGTAACCACCCTCACAACGCCCTTCGCGCCCTCAGCTCCTCCCATCACAATCTCCATCTTCACCTTGTCACAAAGATCCCTCACCCCCTCCGGCGTCCACCCCACGTACTTGGTCAATGACCGCATACTCATTGCCTCCAGCCCTTCCAGCAACACGATGAGCACCATCTTCCCCAGCGTATTACCCCTAGGATCCCCCTCACGCCAGGTCCCAATCGGCACCTCAATATTATGCGTCCGGATCTGAACAAACCCCGCCGCTGCTAGCGCGGACACACGCAGATGTTTCAGATCGCACGGGTAGCCCGCTACATCCGCCGCGGAGCGAATGGCAGATATGAATATGCTCAGATACGAATTGGCAGGTGCGTTGTGTGCGTTCAGTAAACCGGAGGTAAAATCTACATCGGTGACCTCAATGCTGCCACCAGGTTCCAGATTCTGAAAGGCCTTGCGGTACAGGGCGGGCCAGTCCGCGATCCCCCCGGATAAGCCACGTATGTGGATGAAGTGGAATGGTTGGTGGTAACCCCATTCGCCGCACTCGACGTTGTCGATTTGGAAGAAGACGTTGGGCGGCGCGATGGAGACGGTGTCTGAGTCGAAGACGGAGATGTCGACAGAGAGGATCTCGGCGTCGGGGTAGAGTTCGCCCATAGCGAGCGCCCAGTCGCCGGTTCCCGTGCCGATGTCGAAGACGCGGGCTGTTTCTGGGGGTAGTGTTGTTTTTGTGAGTTCGCCGTCGTAGATTATTAAGTAGATTTGGTGCTCTATTGTTAGTCTAGTTTGCTCAGCTTCGTCGTTTGGCATAAAATAGGTTTCGTTGCAGTAGCGGCGGCCATTTTCGAGGATGTCTTCAATTATATGTTCGGAGAGGGATTTGGAAGATCTGTGACGTAGTTCGAGGTGTAAGTGGGCATGTCAATTCCCATAGGGGGGTAAAATACGTATCGCAAGGGCAATCCCCGATGTGTGTGGGCACGGACAAATAAGATATGTAAAGACGTAGAATGGGGCGGCGACGTTCAATGACATAAGAAAATATAGGGGATAGACGAACGATAATGAGTGTGAATGCGGTGTATACGGATCTGTTGACACAGCAATCGTAGTGCCATTTAGCTGGTCTGAAAGATAGCAGTCGTTATGTGGCATTGGCTCGCCTTCAGCTGTCTGGGCATCCATGTTCTCCTCCTGCACCTCCATGTTGGAACCGTTGTCCTTGAGGAGTGGCTTAATGTTCGGAAGTGAGATGTCTTCGTCCATGACATGACTGTATGGATCAGGGTTGTTGGTGCAGGGCGCAGTGGGATGGGATTTTGGAGATCAATCGAAGGTATCGTGGAAACTGCGTATTCAGGACATCTAGAACTTTTCATGTCATTGATACCCCTTATTTAGAAGTTCAGGTGATGTGTCCTTTTTTAATTGCAGCCGATTTATAGAAATAAAATAAAGTAAAACGAAAAATTATAGAAGAGATATACAACAAAACGGGATTGCAATTCAGATGCAAGCCCATAAAATAAAAATAACGGTCACAACAATTGACCCGGCTATTATTTTCATACCGCCATATCCGTACATGGAATTGTATTTTTAAGATCATGTAACAAAAGCCTTGCAAGGTTGACCGAGGCAATCGATAGAGATAAAAACGAGACATTAAGTGTCAATGGAATTATCCATTGCCTCTATGGTTCCATGATGAGAAAGTGAAATATAAGGCACACGGTGGTAGAAGGCCAAAGGGGAAATAAACTACAACGGCGAGAATGTGAAAGGAGTTAGAAAACATACCCCTTAGAGTGATATCGAGAAATCCTGTGTGATGTTTCGCCTCTCAATAATAGCGTTTGGGCTGCCCGACCTTCCAACCCTTCTGTGTTAATTGTTGCAATGGCACACGGACCCGATATCCTAGGATACGCAGAAGATTGCCAGCCGGAACTAATATATTGGGGAATGGGTTTCTCTTTGATAATCGCCGATGTCAAAATAACGGGTAATAGGCTTATGGTTCAAGATATGTTGAACGACCAACAAACCCTCAACCGAATAAGGCTATCAAGCCATGAGCGTTCCAGGAATATTGATCTTGTTCTCCAAAAGGAGCCGCCGCAGAATTAACCTATTGTAGTTTATACCTAGGTAGCAAAGAAACTCTTTTTTTTTTCTCCAAGGTTTTCTCGCAGTGTCTTTGTTGTGCGCTGCTGTTATATCGGTCCTTTGTGAAGCTTCTCTTTCTACCGCGAAAGGGGAGATGGAAGAGCTTGTTGAAAGCGTGTCGTTTGTTGCCCAGCTTGTCCAGTTGATAGCGAGAAGGTAAAACAGTCTAGGGAAGATAGAGTGATCAGCGTTGGTTTCCCGGCCTTCTAGCTTTAATATCAGCGCGATGGGGAGTTTGATTGTGCAGAGAATCAAATAGATTGTTGTTGAACGGACGTCGGAAATCACAAAATTGTAGACGGGGGCTAGGGACTGGGAGATATTCGGCATTTATGATTCCCCCTCTTAGGAATCTTTTGGCCATATTTGTTTTTCATTTAGTTCTTTGACTTTTCTTTTGCCTTTTCTTAGTTTCTCCACATCTCAAGCCAAACGTATTCCGTTGGCTACCTAAGTATGGAGGCACCTGGCGAGCTCTTAGTGGGAGGGGAAACCCCATACTATCCCATCACCACCCCAGTCAACAACGGAGAACGAATTGCTAGAAGCAAGAGGACAGAAAAAGAAAGCAATCTCAGCTGCGGGACACGACATTTATTGGCCAATGCATGACACAATTCGCCCGGTCCAATTATCGTCTTCGAAAGTGAGAGGATGTGAAATAAAATTTCGAGGTAAAAGTCATCATTTACAGCTGAAACTCAAGTTCCCAATTCTTCAAGTGCGCGATATCCATCCCGTGGCCCATATACCTGGGTCATTCGTCCTGGCATTGAACCTGGGCTACAAGGCCGACTAGAACCAGTCAACGACGTTTGTCGTCACGCATTAGTTTAAGCATCAACAGCTCGGATCCAGAAGGCCTTGTTAACCCAACGAAAGCATGTAGCTTTCAGCTCTAAGTAATCGATGCTTGAGCCAGTCCGTTATATAACTAATGAAACTTGCGGGCAATCTCTCTTTTCCTGGTTGAGCCAATGATTGCCTGGAGCATTACATTGCATGGAAGATCCAGTAGTTAGCGAGATGTCATAGGGTCCGGGGGAATGGACATGCAGGAACCTGTCCCAGGCTTGATGATGCCGTGGCATCGTAATTTATCGAGGGCCGCCCGAAGTAATGCTACCAATGGCATGGGGGTCGAGGATGCTTTAACTTCACCTAATCGTGCGCTAATAATTAACCGTCTTGGAAGCCAGGAAGTCTGAATTGTCCCTGTTTACGCTTTCACCCAATCCACATGTCAGTTTATTTCTTTTTAAATTTTGACCAACATTCCGAAGTTAGTTCGACGTTAGGACGTTAGGACCCTTTACGATCCTTTTTTTAGATCAATTCGTTTCACCCTCGTCCTACTTCCGGATGTTCAACGCCCGGCAGGAAGAGTTTCTTTTGAAGAAGAGGGCCAGTCAGTAATCATGACGGCTGTTATTTGTGTCTTTAATGCTTCACCTGGCATCAAAGCTAAAAAGGGTTAGCTTTATACCTTTTGGTATAAGGGCCCATTTATTCCTGTGATGGTTCCGGAACACGGCCGGGAAGATCGCGAGGTTCCAGCAAATTCAACAACCAGAAGTGAAGAAAGATTTCGAAGATCTCACGCCCCGTAGCTTGGACCAGATCCACTGTGATTCACGTGTAAATCCTTCCAACCAACGAATTGAAATTGGTCATAGATGAGAGAATCGTCGTAGAATAGGGAGAGGCTTATCCGAGGTAACGATTTAACTCCGATGTGACTAAGTTGCCCCATGCCCTGACTCCCAGCCCTAACCCTGAGCCCTAACAACATCGATACGTAAACAACCTTGGAACTTTTTAACTACTTCGAATAACCTCAAGAAGATATAATATCACCTTCCATCCTCGAAAACACTTATTTGGAATCCGCATCGGTAGCTGGAGTCTACAAGATGGGCCTTGCAGGACGCTTATTGAAGAAGCAGAATGAAACCCAATTCGCCATTTTCTCAGCGTTTTCAGGTGGGATGGGACCAGTCAGCAGGTCGCCCTTGTTAAGACCAGCTAATCACTTTCGGCATAATGGCTAACCCAGACTGGTGTTTGGGCGGGACTGTGGCTCTCTCACTCGAACAAACACCAGTGCATGTGCTATTTGTACCGTACATGGGGACATCCATATGCAATACAGGCAGGCTATGCAGCATCACCTATTACTATTGGGACATATGAAATCTTGGAATGTCCCATCCCCTGTTCCCCATTATTGTTCTCAGCCCAGAGTCATCGGAATACTGGGGATTTCTTCATGCATTCTCTGGTTCCCAGTAGGCCGGAAACGCCGGGATCTGTTGCCACGTCAAATCACGCTACAGTTTGTTGCCTTTCAGGTTTCCTGGGGGCACTTCGGAGTATGAGAAGATTAGCTGGAGACTGTCCATTGGTTAGTGCAATATTGTTCTGTGTTTCTAGTCATAAACCTGATGTACAGCGGTTTCATTTTTTGATTCTGCGGACAACTTGCGAACCGGACTAGATTCCTCCCGCGGCTGACAAACCTGCCGTTGTTAACCATTTTGTCGGTGCCATATCCAGGCCAGAATGAAATTTTCGAATGGGTCATGGAAGTATATGCTTCCGGTCACGTCCGTTGGCATTTGACGATGGGCGAATCATCCTTAGACATGGGGCTTGCAAGTTGGTAGCGTCCAGACTCCCAGTGATCCGTTAACTCTGGAATATCCAGTGCCATGGAGAAGGGCGGACCTTTGAGGCATACTTTAACCCTCTAACCCCTGAGTGAGATTCACGAAAGAAATGATGACGGCAGATCCAACACCTACAGTCACTCTTATAACCAATTTAATCCCCACCCTAGGGCATAGTTCTTGACTCGGAGCACTCCGTTTCGAGATGATTACGAACGACCTAGCGAAGGGAAGGAGTGTTGATTTACCGATGGTTTCAGCATGAACTTCCTTGCAGTATGAGCATTTTTAAGATGCTGCCAGGTGATACGATATGTCCTGCATGACACCGGTGGCATGTTTCCCTCCCCGTTTCGTGTCTCTCACATTTGTTGATTATTCACCGTCCTTCCCAGAATCCCAAGTCCCGAAAAAACTAAAGAAAAGAAGGAAAAATGTCCAGTGAAGATCTAGACTTTCTGATCTTCGAGAACACCTGCCTCACCCCACCGCACACAGCAATGCGCCAAACTGACCAGTCTCACTTTTCTCTCTCAGTCATCAACTCTTTCTCAACCAATGCATGTCCTCATACATTAGATCTGCATTTGCGTAATTACGACTAGTGATAGTTTTAGGCCGGTGTGGAATGAGCAGAATATCGTGCGCCTACGTCTCGAGGATGATACAGAGGCTACCCAACCAGCTTTCTTGTCCGGTCGTTGGGAAAAAATCGACCCTGGAGACAAACGGGAAGGGAATGGAAATAAAGACTAAGAGAGGAGGGAAAGAAGAAGGCTTCAATGCAGTCCGAGGGCCCACTGATGAAGTCACTGGGTCTGAAGTTTTGCTTGGTATGTTGGTATGATTGAACCACTGTATGTTGGGGGAGCAGGGTCCATTGTGAAGAAGCCTTTCTGGAATAACATTCCAGATAGGTCAGCGAAAGAGTAGAATGAGGTATCAACTGTCCATTGAACTCTCCTGAACCAGGTGAGATTAAAGATGTAAGACACACTGAATAATTAACAAGATATGTTCATTATAACATCCTTATTTTCCCCATGTGATGTCCCAGTGGATGTCCCTCAAATTGAAATTTTGCACTCTCTAATAACCACACATGTATACAATGTTTTCCCAAAAACCAAATCTTTGGGAAAAAGGAGGCCCTTAGATACCAGAACTCCTTGCCTTCACTTGCATGCATGTGTGACAGTCATATTCATGATCGCATTTATGAAATATCTGATCAATCCAATTTCAGCTTCAAAAGTTGGCAGAGACAAAGGAAATTGTTCAATATCAGGGAGACGTGCGCAGATAATAAACCGCACTTGAATATGCAAATGTATGTTAACTAGGGACGTAGGGAAAATATCAAATATCACCATAACAGCGTGAGAACCCTCTTCCATGATTTTCGCGACTCTCTCGTCCGAGATCACTCCATGCTCCCTTTAATGCCACCGGAAGCGCATTCGCTTAGCAAAGGAGAAAAAGAAAAACCTGTCTGAAATGAACACCCGAGCCTTTGTATGGTGATGTCTCTAGCAGGAGTCCCAGCTGTATACGCCTGTCTTTCGGTGCTGGGCTTCACAAGTTTTTCGCAATTTTCGGAGGCTAGGTGCAGAGGAGGAATTGCGAAAATCATTAACAGGCTTCCTTCGGTCATTTTGGCGTATTCCAAAGCCGCTGCTGTTCCATTTGAGGCTGTCAATGCAGTTGGCGGATATAGTGCGGAATCTTGAATGATCAGGTAACTAGTTCTACGGACTGTATCTAAGTGGATAGTGAAATCAGTGATAACATTGAATTTTAAAGCCACATCTAGAGACTCCGTAAGATCAACGTGAAATCAAGAGAAATGCCCAGAAGGAATATCATTCTGTGTTCGAATGCCCGATCTATTGGCAGAGACTTGCCCCGTCAAAACAGAAACCGGAGGAGGGCTGATGAGAGCTGACGAACCCCTTACATAATCGCATTCTGACCTCAACCCCCCACACTTCTATAGAAAGAGTTAATTTAAATGCATGAAGTTGGAAAACGGTCGAGCAACTTATCATGATCGATTAAACTAACCCATTCCACTCTGAACCACCAATGTCCCCCACCCCTCCCCTCTTCCTCGCCTCAATAGGCAACCCACCTCCGCGATGGCATAAAACCCTCCATTCCGCAGGCCATATCCTCCTCCGCATACTTTCCCAACACTTAAAAGCCCCTTTACAGCCAGTATCCCCGTACTCAATTCCTTCCCACCCGCCACCGCGAGACTATCCAGGACCCTACACTGCCGGCGCCAAGCTTCCCAACACCGACACGCATTTGACTCTTTGGCAGTCGCCGACACTGATGAATGTATCTGGTCCTACATTAGTGAGGACATACGAGAAGTGGTGCGCACGGAGAGGGGGGAGGGGGCCAATCGTTGGAGCTGTTGCAAACGCCAGCGCAAACGCCAGCGCAAATATAACCAACCCAGACCGCCAGAAGGACAACGCGAGAGACGAATCAAATCCCATCCCCCTAAATCTCATCCTTCTCCATGACGACCTCGAGCTAAGTCCTGGAAAACTCTCTGTGCGGCGCGGGGGTGCCTCCCTCTCCGCCCGCGGTCATAATGGCATCAAGAGCGTAGTGAATAGTCTTGTGAAGGCCGGCATGCTTGCTTCGACGCGCGGGGCGGGGAAGAAGAAGGGAGCAGGTGTTGGGATGGGTGGCATATTGGGTGCAGGTTTAAGTGCAAGTGCAGTTGACCCCACCCGCTTCCAGTTGACGAGGATTGGGGTGGGGATTGGGCGGCCGGCGAGTCGCGAGCCAGCGGATGTCGCGGAGTATGTGCTGGGAAGAATGCCGGATCGGCAGGTGGAAGTGACGGAAGGGCTTGTGGGCAAATTGGTGGAAATATTGGAGAAGGAGGCGGAGATGATTAGGGGACGTTGAGAGGGGATGTTGAGAAGTAGTTTCTACGCTATGTATAGAAATTTTGTTTATATATTATGATGGTTACTGGATTTTTACTCTTCAATTCTTCTGTTCTCATATTTTTGGTGTTACCTGGTTGGATATGGATGAGGTTTCGTTTCTTTCAGATGACATTTTCTAGATCAGCACCACTATGGTTCAGCGGAAGATACCCATAGAAATTATTAACGGATTAAAGGCGCAGGGAAGGAAATTATATCATGGTTTGGTCTTTCAACTTGTGATTATGTCTTCATGCATTATTTTACATGAAACTGCTGAAAATAGATGAGAAATTGAGTTAATTTTATGTCTGTGATCTAATCATTTAAAGCAAGAATTCTAAATCGAGTAATCAGCATGTTAATTCATATCTGAAGATTTCAATATTCATAGTTTGAAATATCATTCTTATTCTTTCAAATTGATGGTGTGTCTTTAACCATGCTCTGAAACATCTAGTTATTAATTGTTAATTAATCATATCTCTGCTGAATCTTATTAAACGCTGCTTCAGTACTATGTTGAATATTTTTCATGATATATTATATTATAGGCTCAAAGAAGTTGATATTACATATCATTCTATGAAGTAAAGGCATTTTTATGATACTTAGACACACAAAAACATGATTAATCTGCGTAGTTAATAATTTTTTTTAAAAAAAAAAGGGAATGAAGAATTAAGCAACCAGTTAGTGAAAGATTATATGATTAAACAGAATAAAGAGACTCAATGATAAGTCTTCAGAATCAACATTAAGACATGAGATGTTGATAAAATTAAGTATTTATCATATCAGCAAGAATATCACTGTAGATTTTGAAATGCTTTTAATGAATTCAACCATTTCTTTTTAATTAAAGTTGGAAAAGATTCAGCTGTCTGTCATAAAGAAGTTATTATCATTTCAACTTTTCCATTCCTCATCTCACACCCAAATCTCGCACCCAAATAGAAGACGAAAATCGAAGAAACTTAACTCCGTTGCCAAATGATTATTATATATGTTGCCACATACCAGAAATCCTTCCGGTTGCAACCAAAAATTTACTACCCTACCCGTCAACTGTGAAGGATAGATTGCTTGATTGATTATGTAGCGATTGCTAGCTACGCGAAAGTTATATACAGTGTGGATTACATAAGAAGGTGGATAGACCTGACACTCCCACTCACCAATGTAACTGTATATGAGATTACATACAAAAAATAGCCTGTAGCTAGGTATCAGTACATAATTTGACTGGAAAACCCATACTGTTGAAAAATCAGTCATTTCCTTCATATAATCATTTCCACCTGCTTACTGTGTCTTCTAATATCTGTCATCATAGGATGTATCTAGTCACTTCAAGCAGCTTGATCAGCCTGTCTGCTGTGTTCTCAGCAGATGAGACATAATCAATTGAGATCTCATTCTTGTGGACAAGATCTTAAAGAGTATGAAAGCAGACCTTTATATGCTTAGATCAGTGTGAAATAGCTTCACTTTTGACTAGTTCAATCACTGATTTATTATCTGCCTGAATCATATACATCAGTTTATTAGCTGGTGATTTGATCAGACTGTCATTATCATCAAAATTATTGAGTTAGGATAACATAAAGCTGGCATCCTCCAGCAATTCCCAGAAGCAGACAAGCTCATAAGCAGTCTCTAAGAATGTGATATAGTTGACCTCAATAAATGATTTCAAAACACCTGTCTGCTTGCTACTTCACTAAGCAATGAGACTCTCTGCTATAAAAATGACATATCTGATGATGAAGCAGGAATCCAGATCATGGCTCACTCAACCAGCATCAGTGAACACCACAGGTTTTATATCTATATCTTTTTGGTAAGACACATCTATATCAGATGTGCCTTGTAGATATTTAAGAATTCACTTGAATGCCACTCAATTCTTTGAGATAGAGCAGGAGCTGAATCTTTCTAAGAAGTCAGCAGCAAAGTTTATATCAGAATATGTATTGACAGTGAGATATTGTAAAGAGTCAATCTCTGATTGATAGAAATATAATGTAAATTCCACTGTATAAGTAATTGATTCTTCATTATTATTTATAAAATCAATATTCTCCTCCATAGAGAAGGATGATAAGTGATAGTCATTCATTGAGAATTCCTTAAGCAGGTTCTTTATGAACAGTGACTAAGACAGTAATAATAATTTAGTATTTCAATCAATTTTCATATTTAAATATCAGTTCAATTTGCTCACATTCTTGATCTTATAATTAGTAGTGATCTGGGCTTTTGTCTATTCAATATCTGATATATTTAAACTGTATAGATGAACATCATCTACATAGATGATTATATAGACTTTACAGATATCATTTATGAAAAAATTAATATCATAAGAACTGACACAGAAGCCTGTTTTCAATAGTATTTTTCACAGCTTCTCATATCATAATAGTGCTGCTTGCTTCAGGTCATATAGTTTCTATATCAATTCACATATCAGATCATCACATCTCTTACAGAACCTGGCAGGTTAGTGTATATATATATGTTCATTGGCAGGAAGCTGGGCATTTAAAAATACTGTAACCATGTCAATCTGCAGAATATATCATTCTCAAAATATTAAGATTGTCATAAGTGCTCAAGAGGTAGAGACTGATACAACTGATAAAAATATCTTTAAATAATTGATACTCTTTTTTTGATAATTGTTGCAGACTACTCAGTGAATCTTATATCATTTGATTCTACCTGTATTATTAATCTTTTTATCAAACACTTATTGACTACATAGAATTATCATATCTGAGGTCCTTTTAACTAGTCACCATGCATCAATTTGCTTGAGGCAGTTAATCTCCTTAACACAGGCATAGAAGTAATATTTTCAATCTATAGATGCCTGAGCCTAAGTGAGATTCTTTGAAACTAACAAGTCAGTGATCTCAGAGCCTGCAGAGACATCAGTCAAATTGTTAGTAAAATCTCTCACTGAGGTCTTTTTCACTAAAGTAATATTCTCAGTGAGTATTGAAGAATTCTCTATCTCAAAAGCAGACTCTAAGAGAGCAGTAATATTCTGCATCAAAAATGTTAAAATTCATACAGTAATCTCATAGTCTATTCATTAATTATTTATAGAGTGTAGAAATACTGAAGAAGCAGATAAAAACTTCTTATTTATTATAAAATTATCTATTGATAAATTATATTGAGTGAAGAGGATTGCAACTGCAGCTACACAGATGATGAAAGACAGATTTTTGATATCTTACTCAAACAGGGCCAGAGAATCCACCAAATGAAGATCTTCTTGAAATATCACATCTTTCAACATGTATAGGTGATCATTAGAAGGATTAACTAATCTATAATTAGTAAAACCATCATAGTCTGTAAATATAAGCTCCTATGATCACAAGGCCATTTTCATATTCAGCTTGAATACTATTTTTAAATAAGTTTTGCACTTTCATCAGCAAATTCTGTATGTAGAGGACAGGGCTCTGAGCCAAGCTTCATATGAGATAATCAGTTTCAGATCTGAATCCTCTATACTGTTATAGAGCTTGACTGATATTGGCATAAGATTAAGCATTTCAGTTGCTGCAATTACCACCTTACCCTATATCTAAGAGAAGAAGGAGAAATCTATTAATAATATTCAAGCTTTTTCAATTATCAGGTCAATTGAATATTCAGACACACTATCTTGCTGCAGAGTATGAGGTGCGGAGTGTGAGATGGGGTTAATTCCCATTTAATACCCTCACTTATCATATAGACGGCTGCGGCATTTGAATTCAACTCACCATGATCAGAGTGAATAATCACAACATTGTGATTAAGTAAATTCTTCATAAATTGATTGAAGATCTGTATATATTTTAGAGTCTTATTGCAGTACTTCAATAGAAAGATCTATCACATTCACATAACATTGTCAGTGATTATCATTATGAGCTTATTACCTGCATAAAATAGTATATTTTTTTTTATTACTAAGTGTTTCTCCACTTTCAAATAGGTTCATCTAGATCTTAAGACCTTTGTGAATGGCACAGTGTAGCAGAGTATTTTTATAACTTGCATATTTATGCTTGACTTTAATACATATAGTGCAGAATGAGAGCTTCTTCAGGTCAATAATGATAATTCTGAAACAGGACTCTCACAACATTTTAATTAAATTCTTCTTATCAATATGACTCAATTATCAGTGTCACTTATCAATCAGTAGCTGCTTCAGCATAATGATAGATAGTTAGATTAATGAGGACAAAATGAAGATATCAATATTCAAATTCTTTATATTAATTAGCTGCTCCACATCATCATGATTGAAAAAAATCAATGATGCAGCATTCAGATCATAATCAGTTGAAATTATCCTGAGCTTTGAGATTATCAAGTATGCTATTAGTCCAAACTACAGATCATTCATAATACCTTCAAACATAGAGAAGGTATCAAATAGAATATATATATTATTGAAATTCAAATTCATATAGAAGATGTTATTTTCTGTAGATACTATTATCTCAAAGTAATTTTCAGCATTTACCTGCAGATCACAGTGAATATAGTCCTAGCACTTCAATAGATCAGTGAATATGAGATTGGCAGATAAGCCTGACATCAAATAGATGTGATCAAATTCAATTAATCTTTCTCTGACTAGGATAGAGACAACTTCAATCTCTTGAATCTTTAAAGTAGTCTTATTGATCACTTGAATCATAGAGCTGCTAATCTTTATTATTCAGAAAAATCACAATTGATCATCTGTAATATGACATTCAGCTCTGCTAATCTATATGATGAGTGAGTTGATGATTGATTTGACAGAGTATGCAGGCACCTCAATGACCTGCACTAGATTTATTATTTGAAACATCTCAGAGCTGTTATTTGTAGTTGACAGAGTCTTTTTGCTCTCACTACTCTTCTTATTATTATATTTCTCTATTCTTACTGTGTTGATGATTCTTCATTCTTCAGAAATGCTATCTGAATTGACTGCTCAGCAGAGCTCACTATGACAATACTCACATTTCAGACATATTAAAAGGTCAGAATTTGAATGTTCACTCATTCAATAGTCTCTGCATCCTCTGAATCAGTCTTCATGAGTCAAATAATTTTAAACATTGCTGCTATTATTGGAACCCATAGCTGTGTTTTTAGTCTGAGTCATGTTGACTGAAAAATTAGCTACCTGAGTGACCTTTTTGATCTCTTTGAGAGAGTTCAATCAAGAGTGAATTTCCTTTATGATTGAATGAACATTCAATATGACAGACTTTGATTTGAACTCTTGTATCTCTTTAATTTTCTTTTGCACATAATTTCACCATATATTGAGAAGTGCAGAATAGAATATGTGGAATACCACATCATTTGACAGTAAAACATCAAGCATTTCTAATTTCATAATAATATCATTGAACTTATTGAAAAATATGTATATGTCAGTGACTTGGACATTATTCATTGATGTAAACACCAGGACTGCTTCTCTGCAGAGATGTGTTCTCAGAATGAAGAACTTCTTCTCAACTGTGCATCAAAGAGAATAAGTGATTCTGTTCTCATTATACTTATTAAAACATGGCCTAATGCTGGCTGCCAATGTGTTTAAAATGAATATGTAAAGCCAGTGATTTTTGACCTCTCAAAAAGAAGCTTATTCAGAGTTCTTATCAGGGCTTTTGACTTGCTTATCCTCTAATATAACTCAATATTAAGTGTCAATTAACTTGGCTTTCATATTTGTATGCCAGGAGAAATAATTCAAAGATCTAACCAGAGTGTTCAGCTTGATAATATACTTAGTATCCTGTTTGAACTGGCTGATTGCCTTGCTGACGCAGTTATCCAGGTCATAGAGATTATATTGCATTTGAGATCTCAAGTTCAGATCTCATGCTGACAGTCAACCTGTCAGTAAATTTGCAGGCATCATAGCTCTGTCATTCTGAGTGCAGAGCCTCTTCAATTGAAGTTGAAGCTGCAATTCTTTGCACCTCTCTTTTTGAAGTTCTAAATCAATCTTTTGACATTTGAGATCTAATCTCCTTAGTTGCAATTTTTTGAAGTCAGTTGCCAGTAACAGGTTAAAGATCATCACAGACATCTCCACCCCATCTTCTGAAGGAGTTGAATCAGCATATTCAACATGATATAAGTGGACTGGCCTCACTGTGGTAGGGACTGTAATCAGCCTGGCTTGCTGATCAGATGTTTTGAGAGGTCCAATATTGGAACTATTGAACATCACTAAGAGGGTCAGTGAGCTCAGGACCCCCTGATCATTTTCAGATCAGTCAAATTGACTGGATTGACTCAATTGTGACTGTGAGCAAGTTATCATACATTCTGCTATGTCATATTAATCTTCTTTATAACAGAGTAATCTTATTCAGTGAGATTCTTGTATAAGGGGTTGAACCCCTAGATTTGCTCTGGCTGGCTGACTCAGCCTAGCCATCATTCGCACGTGCGCACGTGATCATGCTATGCGAGCTTGCTTAAGCTTGAGTTCTCATCTCATTCTTTTCTTCCCTTTCTCAAGCAATTCGTCCTTGTTATATAGGAGGACTAGCCTCTAGTTCTTAGAGCTTAACCCTTTACATTATGAATTGCTTCACTCCTTTCATTGATAGGCCACTGGGAGCCTTAATCCTGTATCATGAAGCTCAGCAAATGTGCTGACATATGATAGACTATTGAGAGCCTTAAATCCTGTATCATGAAGTTCAGTGATAGCACTGATATATGAATAGACTGGGTTAGCAATCATGCTAACAAACAAATGAGCAACATTGAAAATGTCTAGCTGAATGAGATAAAGTGGCAGACTTGTACAACAAATGAATCAACATGAAGCAATGAGCAGAGACACCATTAGCAGCTTTGAACAACAATGAATAACCTTTCTTCAACAGCAGGAACAGGTTCAGTGTGAGAACAGAAATTTAATAGCAGCTCAGCAAACTGAAATAGTTAATCTATGACAAGCTTTGAACATCTCAACATCAACCCTCTCTCAATCAAATTCACAATCACTTATTGCAGTCAGAAGACCAAAGATCAAGCTATCAGACTGCAAGAAGTATGATAGTTTTAATCTGAAGCACTACTCTCAGTGAGAGCTAAAGCTTCAATCAAAACTTAAAATCAATGGAAAAGCTTTAGATAATAATGAGGAATGTGCTTGATATGTGTACTCAAGACTGAAAGAAATGACAGTAGCTTGAGTTTATTTCTGAGTTGAGAATAATAATAACAAAATCAACTTCACAGTAGAGAGCTTACTGAAGCAGACACACATGCTTTTTAGTGATTTTGCATGACAGAAAAAGACTATGCAAAAGCTCAATAATCTATGACAGAGTAGAAGAGCTCTCTTTGACTTTCTGCCTGAATTTAATCAGCTACTGCTGGAAGCTGGTGATCACAGATGAAATGATTACATTAAAAAGAAGTATTTGAAATCTGCTCTAAGCATGAAGCTGAGAGAAGGCATGATGAGTGTAAGAGAACTGTCTCTCTACAAGAATTACTGCAGAGAGTTTAGATTAGTTGATCATCAACTCTCTGAGCTTAAAACTTTAAGACAGTGATCTAAACATCATGAGAGCAGATCTTCTTCAGATCATATGACATCTAATTTACACTCTCTACTTTACTATGCTGTTCTTGACTGATGAAACCAGTCTCAAGCTTTCATTGATGATCTGATGAATCTCTCTTCTGGTGCTGTGACCTCAAGTACTCACCACATCAAATTGATAAATCAGACAGAGGTTAATTGATGAAGAGAGCAAGGCCTGTGCCTGAGATGTGGAGCTGAAGGTTATATGATTAAGAGCTGCTCATTCAAATCTTTCAGACACCCTGCCACTCTCACAATAGCTAAGGTGATTCTTAAGCCAGTACTGGACAACAATGATGTAGATATGAATGAGGATTTGAAAAAAGAGTAGCTTCAACTAAAAGACACTAGAAGAAGTGAAATAAGAAGCTTATGAGAAAGCAATAGAGAAGATTTAAATCTAAAATAATATTCAAACTCTTCACTGTCAATGCTTTAGTAGATAATGCCTTTTCAACTAGAGCAATAATAGACAGTGGATGTAATGTCTATGATCTTATTTCTCAATTCTATGTTAATAAGCATAAGCTCCTATGCATTGAAATTTCCTCTGTTAAAATGACTGGCTTTGAAGACTTCATGAGACTCTTCATGAGCATAGTGACTAGTATTCAAATTGATATAGATGGTCATGTAACTGAACAGACCTTTCTCTACATGGTGAATAGATTACATGATCATGATATGTATTTAGGTGACCTCTGACTGGCCCAGCAAAAAGTGACTGTGATCTCTTATCAAAGAATTGTGAGATTTGAAGAGAGTGGCATAGAGGTAGAGCCTAGTTCAAATGCAAAAGCTGATGTGATTCCCATCTCTGCTGTAATCTTCTTTAGGCTTGTGAGCACTTGAGAGAAGCAAAACATTGAGATCTTCACTATCAGTTTAACTGACATTCAAAAGACTCTAGAAGTGAAATCAAAGATTGACTCTAGAGAAAAGCTGCCTGAACATTATCATGAGTTTTTGAATGTATTTGATAAGGAAGCTGCTGACACTCTACTCTCACTTTGTGACCCAGATAGAGATCATGAGATTGAACTGATTAAAAAAGCTGATGATAGTGCAGAACAACCCCATTGGGGCTCACTATATAATATGTCTCAAGAAGAACTACTGACTTTGTGAAAGACTCTTATAGATTATCTGAATAAGAGTTTTATTAAAGTGAGCAACTCCCCTGCAGCTGCCTCTGTACTATTCACAAAGAAGTCTGAGAGTGAGCTAAGATTCTGTGTAGACTATCAAGCTCTTAACAAAATCATCTGAAAGAATTGATATCCTCTATCATTAATCAGTGAGACTCTACAGTGAATTAGACAGGCTAAATGATTCACTAAGCTGGACATTATTGCAGCTTTTCACAAGATTCAAATCACAGAAGGTGATGAGTGGATGACAGTCTTTAGAACTAGATACAGACTATTTGAGTGACTGATTACACTTTTTGATTTGGCCAATGCTCTGAGCACATTTCAAAAATATATCAACTGAGCATTACATGAATACCTGGATGACTTCTGCTCAGTCTATTTAGATGACATCTTGATATTTTCTTCAAGAAGATTACAGGAGCATCATGAGCATGTACAAAAGATGCTTATATGTCTATGAGAAGCAGGCCTGCAGGCAGACATCAGAAAGAGTGAGTTCAAGATGAACAACACAAAATATCTTGAATTCATCATTAAAGTGAACAAGAGTATATGAATGAATTCAGAGAAGATTAAAGCTATTTTGAAATGAGCAATATCTACTACTCTTAAAGATGTATGAGAATTTTTAGACTTTGCCAATTTCTATAGACAATTTATCAGGAATTTCTCAAAGATTGCAATCTCACTAATGATTCTTACATACAAGAATGTTTTTTTTTTGTGAATGAGCAAGGCTGAAGAAGTTTTTAAGTATCTAAAATCAATGTTTATCTCTGCTCCAATTCTGCTTCAATTTGACTCTGATCATAAGACTATATTGAAAACAAACTTCTCAGATTATATCTCAGGAGAAGTGCTGCTACAATATGATGAGCAAAGCATTCTACACTTATGTACCTTCTTCTCTCACAAGTATTCACCTGCGGAATGCAACTATGAGATTCATGATAAGAAGTTATTAGTAATAATTGAGTGTTTAAAGAAATGAGATGCTGAGCTATAAAGTGAAAAGAAATTCAAAATTCTCACAGATCATAAGAATCTAGAATACTTTATGACTATACACAGACTAAATGAAAGACAGCTACATTGAATGGATATTCTCTATCAATTCAACTTCAGAATTGATTACTGACCAGGGAAGTTGAACACTGAATCAGACACTCTATTGTGAAGAGAGCAGAACATGTTACAGAGTACTGATGATGAGAGAATCAAGCAGAGACAAGCTCAACTACTTAAGTTTAATGTACTGGTATCTGAAATGAAATCAATAGTGACTACTGCTAGTGTGAAATCTGAGATGTCTCTTCAAGCTCAGTGAAATAAGACTCACAAAAATGACAAGATTCTACAGCATCTGAAGTAATTTCTTCATGAGAAAAGATTCAGATTTTCTTCTGAACTCAGCATTAAGATCTTCATCTCTGAGTGCTCTTTAAATGAGAATGAGAAGCTTCTCTTTCAAGATTGTAAGTAAGTGTCAGACTTCAAACCTCTTCAAATCAGATTGGTGCATGAGACTTATGACTCATCTCTTATCAGTCATTCTGGGTGAGAGCAAATGGCAGAAGTTCTAATACATGAGTTCTACTGATCAGACTATATCACTGATGTGAAAAGAATGATCAGGAACTGTCATCTTTGCAGATTAAACACTGCATGAAGAGATCAATGTCAGAGACTGCTTAAGCCTCTTCTCATTTCTGAATGCATGTGACAGAAGCTTTTCATAAACTTTATTGTGAACTTATCAAGCTCTAAAGAATACATGAACATCATGATTATAATGAACAGACTGATCAAAGAAATTATATTAAAAGCAGTTAAGAAAACTGATGTGAAGACAGTGACTAGAGTGTTTCTTCACAACATTATCTCTCAACATGACATCTCTAAGACAGTAGTGTCAGATTGAGGATCAGCTTTCACAAGCATGTTTTGAACTTGAGTGTGTGAGAAATTAAATATTAAGAGATAACTCTTCACAGTCTATCACTCAGAGACTGATGAAGCTACAGAGTGAATGAATCAGACTCTGAAAATCTATCTACACAAGTACATTAGCTTTCAACAGAATGACTGATGTGAATGACTTTCTCTAGCAGAGCTGACTATTAATAATAGAGATGCTGTCTCAATGAGTGTAAGCTCATTCTTTTTAACACATCTTTTTCACATCTCCTTCATTGATATAGCTGATGCATCTTTCATTGAAACATCACATAATTTCATTGAGTTTGCAGATGATTATATGAGAAAGACTCATGAAGTATTGAAGTGAGCTCAAGTAAAAATGACAGATGCTCAGCAATTTCAAGAGAAATACATGAATAGATGAAGAGACTCAGCTTCAAGCTTTCAATCTGAAGATAAGATCTGATTGAGTCTAGAGAACATGTGAACTAATCACCTGTGCAAGAAACTGAATGCAAAATACAATCAATATACTGTGCTAGAAAAGATAGAATTTCATGCTTACTGACTGAACATCTCATCTGACATTCACAATGTCTTTAATGTAAAGCTTCTACATGCTGTGATGACAGATCCCCTGCCTAGTCAAAGGCAAACTGACTGACAGTCACTCACTATAGAGACTTCAGAAGGACCTGAGTTTGAGATTGAGAAAATTTGAGGTGAATGAACCTATCAGAGGAAAAAGCAATACCTTGTTAAATGAATAGATTGAGCTGAGTCTACATGAAATGACATGAGTCTTCTACAAGAAGTGAAGGCCTTGAATGCTTGGGAGGCCTCTCAGCAGGCAAAATTAGATGTAAAGAGGGCTTTAAATAGTCATAAAGGCCTGCAACAAAGAGGGAGAAGGGGGGTATTATAAGAGGTTGAACCTCTAGATTTGCTCTGGCTGGCTGACTCAGCCTAGTCATCATTCACATGTGCACACATGATCATGCTACGCGAGCTTGCTTAAGCTTGAGTTCTCATCTCATTCTTTTCTTCCCTTTCTCAAGCAATTCGTCCTTGTTATATAGGAGGACTAGCCTCTAGTTCTTAGAGCTTAACCCTTTACATCTTGCCTATAAGCTTGATTGAGCAGATTGACATGTTCTTGTGTGATCAGTCACTGAAAAATTAGTGAGTTGCAGATTTTTCTTTCACTCACTAAGTGAATGAATTGAACACAGAAAAAAAAAAATAATAATATAAGAGTGCATCAAATTGATCAATTGACATAAAATAAGACAATATTATATTGAATGAAGTGAGCAGTGATTAATATACACTATATTTGGCAAGAATTCCCTGAATTGGCAGTTATTTGCGCAAAATGGGTCTCATAACCTGTCAAGAATAGATTGCTTGATTGATTATGAGGCGATCACTAGCTACGCGGAAGTTATATACAGTGTGGATTACATAAGAAGGTGGATAGGCCTGACATCAACACCAACCCGCCAGCTTCCCTCGAGGAAGTCCTCCAAATATATCTACCAATAGCAAGGCGTATATGCGTGGTATGTATGGCAAGCCAGACTAGGAACATGGTATATTAGTTAAGGGGATGTTGTGGTCCCTTCTGCACTTGATCTATATTCCCCCGTATATAGTCGTTCTCGTACTTAGCAACCTTTAACATCGATCAAGCTTGTCATTCTGTCAGAAAGATATATAAAAGGTATATGTATAAAAAGAGTGTAGTTAACGCTCGTTTATACCTCTTCTCTGATCATTTTTCTTACTTCCTCTTCTTCATCGCAAATCACAATCTCCCTCTGCATGTTATCTTTCAATGCCATCATTCCAAGAAATAATAGGTCGTACTGCCTCCTATTGTTGTACCTGAATTTTCCCTATAAAAGAAGCCCAACTCTATTCTCTCTTCTGCCTAAAATGGCCACTCTCCCTCCTCACCCGGCCAAGTATTGAACGTAAGCTACTCCGAGACTTTTGCGTAGCAGGCGGCTTCGCCGTGGCTGCGGCCGCGTTGGTTGAACCCGTCATGTCAACGGTAGCACTTGTCGATTTCGCGAAGAGAGACCGGGTGGCGGATGGGGATACTTGCGTTTGTTGTTCTGCTTCTACTTGTCGTTCCGAAGAGGCGGCAGGCTCTGCCTCGCCGCCTGCTTTCACACTCATACCCTTTCCTTCCAGAGTTTGTTCTTGGGACGATATATCCACGGAACCAACAGCTGCAACTTCTGCCGCAATTTCACGAGTGTTTTCATCTGCGGGAGTCAAAACAGGCAGGGTAGTTGATACTCCCGCAACAGGTGGGTCGCCTTTCTGTTCAGATCCCGCATCTGCTGCCTGCCTCAGCAACTTACCCAGAGTTGATTCCTTCCCCTCAACGCGGCGGGTAAGGTACACTTTTGGCGTCGGGGCATGTCGTGCCAGACTGTGTTTCCGGATCCGCTCGACCTCCTCCGTATACGCCGTTTCATAGATGTCGATATCCGCTGCACCAGGCGATTCACTCACGATGGGTACTAGACCAATTCCAGAGGTCGTCGGGAAGCCATAGGCGCCGCTGACATCGTTGCTGTTATTGGAAATATCCCGTGGTTCTGTAGCAGAGGAACGGAGGGTAGTGGCAGTGGTAAAGTAGCCCAATGATATTCTCTCTTCCTCTGCTGTAAGGACGCCGGTGAATGTTGATGGACCAATGAAAAGAAACGGGTGTTCTTCCTCCAGTGGATCTCGCGCGTGGCCACGAGTTCCTTCTGAAAAGCTCAGTTTGCTCGGGGTGTTGGTACGAGAGATCTGCGGGGGTGGAGAGGCAGAATTGGTGGTTGACACCAGGCTATGCTGGCAGGCCCCCTGCAGCGATTCTTCTGGGTTATTATTTGTGAGACTGGAAACATTGTCGCTTTTCCGCATGGAGGTATTTATGTTAAGACTCCTTTCGGCAATTTGGCGCCTGGAGTCTGTTAAACCGGTTTTTGAATGGATACTCCTAGCACCTAAGGGAGTATTTTGGGTTGTTGTATGCGCAGAAGAGAATTCCACGCCAGGAGCCTCCATGGATAGTGGCGGTTGGACGAAATGTGGCTCCACATCTTGGCCCAAGATGCTTTGCATTGGCGGGGCATTTTCTGGTTCGATGAGCCTCTTGAATTTTTGTACTGCCCTTACCTGGAAGCTTATCAGAACAGTTTAGGCATGGAGAGTCGACTATCTTATAAAAATAACATACCACTGTAAGCACATTACCGATCTTCTTGGTAATGGCAGTGTTCACTTCTTCTTCGGTCAGATCCCCAATGAAATTGCCAGTGTTTTCCTCCGCTGATAGTAAGGGATCACTACCCCTTTTTGTGACCCACGGATGATCCTACCTTTGGTTAGCTCGGGGGATTCTCAAAATGAACAAACAGGAAAAGCTCTTTGAGCAACTTACCCTTAACCCTGGCATCTTGATCCTTTTCGCTGGATCCTTTTCTAAGATTTTTGACATCAGGTCCATAAAATCCTCGTCTGTTTCATTCTCATATTGGGCTTCATCATTCCGAATAGACTCGTACAACTCAAAGATGCTCTCTTTTTCGAATGGTATTCGCCCATAACGAAGACAGTAAAGCGTCACTCCCATAGACCAAATATCCGCTGCAGTACCTGATATATCCCCGTGCTTAGCTACACAGAGTTCCGGGGGTAGAAAAGCAGGCGACCCTGCCGATTTCGCAGTATACATATCAGAATCCTTCTGAAACATTTCCGACACGCCAAAGTCGACGATTTTTAGCACATCATCGTTAGTCAGTAGGCAATTGTCCGGCTTGATATCCCGGTGAACGATATTCTGCGCATGGAGGTACTCCACACCCAGGATCAAATCACGAAACCAGCAACGGCAGTGTTCATTGTCATACGGGTCGGATTCTTCCCCCAAGCCCACTTTCATGATTACCCCTTTTTTGCACATCTCCATGACCATATACAACGAGTCTTCCGTGGGATCGTCGAGCACTTCGATTAGAGCCACCAGGTTATTATGATGTAGTTTTTTCATAATGGCGATTTCCTCTTTGATCAAATATAGGGGATTGCCACCGTCTTCATCTTCATGACTGGATGGATGGCGGTGGAGCGGAGAGTTGAGACCCAGGCCGGCGGCGATGACTCCAGGACGCCTGGTTCCCCGGGGATTGCGCAAGACATGGGATTGGGCTCGCTTTCGCAATCGAGACTTGGAGAATTCTTTCACAGCCTTGAAAGTCCTCAGCTTTTCTTTATTTCTTTCCCGCCCCTTGAATGCTACATCGGATGTAAAAGCCACTCACGTATTCCTGGCCGTATTGATCGACAGCAAGATGGACAGCGCCAAAAGAGCCCCTTCCAATCTCCTGTTTTATGAGATATTGGTTTATACGGTGTTCAGCGGTACCGTCATCTTCACTATTTGTGTACTCAGAACGAGCGTTGAGGGTTTCCTTGGTTCAGTTGGGGTTGATGTCAGTACACAAACGGCAACACTGTTTTGATAACAGCAGAATAGGAATGGCGCACTTTTACTCGTCGAGGAGCAGTATGGCTTCTTGTATAATGTCTCAGGGGACTGCTATAAGAGGGAGTGGCCGATCTGGGGTTTCAAGCATTAGGTCAGCCCAAGCTGAGCAGAGGTATTGAGCTGTGCTGGCGCTAAACCACGCACCCATCCAGAACGATTTTTTCTTTCTTTCTTTCTTTCTTTTCCCTTTCTTTTTGGAAGATAATGGGGGGGATATAGGATAGAAAATAGCAGAGAACATACCTGAAAATACATGGTTCAACGGTAGTCTCAGAGCAGTCGGTTGTGATCTTTCGGAGCACCGATTTTTGGTGCTCATAGAGGGCTTGATCTTGGGCCATTTAATGGAGGTTCTGGCGGTGGGGAGAGTGGGAATGGAAAGTAATATAGCTGATATAGATACGTAGGATCTGTCCCTGAATGTTTGCCAGTATTTCTCTCTGTCTATTGAATTATCCGTTTCTGCAAAACCAAGCCAAGCGATGCTCGACACGGCTGAATGTGGGGTGGAAGAGTAGCGTTGAGTGTTGAAGTTGTCGGGGGCTGTGAATGGTTACCCTTAATGGGACTCGAGCAGGATGAATACACCAATCCCACGATCTGGAGGGGTTGATGCATTCAATCCATGGGGATAAGGTGCGCAGTAAGTAAAAAGTTATTGGGCTCTGAGGTCACGATCGTCGAGATCTAAACATGAGCAGAGGTACGGAGTAGTAAAAAGCAATTCAATCCGCAACTGTCATTGCTATTATCCCTGGCCAAATGATAGCATCAAAACAGGAAGGATGATTGAGTAAAATAAGTAATCGATATTTAAAATATCTTTAAAGACGAGGGGATTTGTTTTAACTTAATATACGGAGAACAACAAAACATTAAGGCAACCGTGGCTCGGAGTGGATGGTGCGTGGTGATAATATCCGATCATCCTTCCAGTCGAGTCGACCAATGATTATGGCGGGGTTTTCCTATTACCACGCCCCTTGGAACTGAATGCGCACCTCCGCCAAGTCATGCTGAATTTATATACCCGCAGATAAGATAGATATACAAACATTACATACATCCGCCGCCACGAGATATACCCGACAAGTAAACGCATAAAAACGCCTTTGATTCCTAGCTATTCACCCCTCTGCAGCCTATATTCTCCTCCCGTCTCTGTAATTCGACAGTTGACCCCTTAACCGCTCTTGCCATGGTCGTCTACTCATTTTACATTTTCGACCGCCATGGTATGGCTATATCCCACTCTCTTGCTCCGTTTTCCCCTATTTATACGTCGAATACGACACCAGTCTAACCTCCACCTCTAGCGGAATGCATCTACAAACGCCGCTGGCTCCCGCGTCCAACCTCTACGGGTTCTAAACCTCCCAGGCCAACATCAGACTCTGCTGCCCTCAGCAACGGCCTCCCAAAATCCAATCCAGCCTCAAACCAAAGCCTGACAGCCGAAGATGACGCAAAGCTGATATTCGGCACGGTATTCTCGCTCCGGAATATGGTGCGCAAACTCGGTGGAGACGATGATAAGTACGAATATATCATATTTCTATGCAGTTATATGCGAGCACACACACACACACACACACACAGAGAGAGAGAGAGAGAGAGAGATTGTTATTATCTACTGGCTAATGCCATATCTTATAGCTTCGTCTGCTACCGAACAAGCCAGTACAAGCTGCATTACTACGAAACCCCCACCAATATCAAGTTTGTCATGCTCACGGATACAAAGTCGGGCAGCATGCAGCTGGCCCTGCAGCAGATATATGTCAATCTTTATGTGGAATATGGTCCGTATGATGTCCGCTAGTATATCTAATTTTTGTTCTATTATCTATTACATATATATGCGCGTGTGCGCTCTGGCAACAATGTTTTCTAACTAAGCCTGTTGTATTTTTCTTGCAGTGGTCAAGAACCCCTTGGCTCCAGTCGAGCACCCTGGCGGTCTAGGTGTAAACAACGAGCTTTTCGAGGAGTCCCTGGAACAGTTTGTGGTACGTCATTCGTCCATTTAAACCGCCAATCTTGCTATTAATTTATTTGTTTCGCATATTTTTATATCTGCCATAATTCGACTGACCCCGTTGTACTACTCCAGACGAGGGTTCTAGCTTAAAAATATCTTCCTCAAGCTAGGATTAGGTATACCCTTCAACTTTTCAATGGGTTATGCACCTTTCCAAGATACTGGACAATTTATTCGTCTTTTGTCGGGAAACATCAAAGCAGGATTTTCTCACGTCTGTGGAGAGTCGACCAATCTACGCCCAGCCAGCCAAACAAAGCTACCATCCTGGAGACTATGGAGTTTAACACCTTGGCATAGACCACTCCAAGACGACCATTTTTTTTAGCCCGTTGTGTGGTTGACTTGAAGGGTGTGTGGACGTGACTGGAGGGGAGATTTCTCAGGCCCTCTGAAGCAATACAATGTATTCAGTCGATCAGTAGATTTCCTCGCTCATCGAAGGCTTGGTCAGATCTTACGCAGACCACGTGATTATCTCTTATCATCTCCGCAGCATTCGAGTCCGCGGGCATTCAGCCTCTGCTTAACTCCTGGTGACGCGAGAAATCTTTCGACATCTTGCAAATGGAGAACGTTACGTCAGCGTGTAATACAGACGATAGACATCATCCTGCAGGTAATCTGGAGAGCGTCATGTTTCGAATGACAAGCGAACCTCCGGGGGCATTTCTATACGCACATGTCATTTCTTCTTGTCGATCCATATTCATTCTCAGGGAATGATTATTCTTCAAAACTACCGTGTGTGCCACGGTGATTTTCTTCACGTTTCTTTTCGTGTTTCAAAATCGACATTTATGAGCATACATAATAGAGCTGCATTGCTATTCACCTCAACATCTATTCTTTTCCTTATTAACTATAGGGAGAACATGTTAGCTGGCTTTCGCTATCATTAATGCAATTGTGCTATGCCTGCTTCCCCCCCCCCCCCCCCCCTGAAATCGGAACCGCTTGTCGTTAATCGTTTATGAAAGGAGTTGCATTTAGGTCAACACCGAAATCTGCTTAGACGGAATGGATATGGTGAGAGTTTCTGAAATTGAAATGAAATAACGGATACAAGCAATAAATAATTGAAAAGCAAAATAGACCAAAGGGGAGAGAATAGTTCGTTTGGGTCTGGATCTGAGTCTGATGGAGGTAGCCTTTGCATTTTCGTCTTTTCCAGGAGCCTGCTGATCGGGAGTAGAAGAGTTGAACTGGGATCAACGATCAAAAGATACTTCCATCCCCGACTAAAAATTGTGAGGAGAGTTGCTTGTTTCCGACCTGCCTCTGACGCATACGAGGGGGATTTTGTATCGACCTGTTGTCTGTGCTTTGCTGTATACGGGGATAGATCGCTTCAACCGAGGAAAACAGCCACATGAGGATATAATCTCTCTTCTGATGGCCTCCTGGAAAGTTGGCTGGCATTCGTTGGAACACTCTTTGGCATTTTTGGTAGTTTTCTATTCATGTGCTACAGACGATTATGGGAATATTTCTCCAGCACAATAGAACACACATAGGGAAGATGTTAAGGCGAAATTCTTCCGGCTTTCTCCCCATAAATATATATTAACTAAGGATTGATGCTTCCGGTCAAGTGGTCAGACTCTCCAAGATATGCATCCGTTACGACTGCATCTTCAGCAACGGACAGGAAAGAATTAGGAGACCTCAACCCGCTGGGCTCCATACGTTCATTCGTCTTTGGGGGGAAGCTTTAATCCAAGGACTGGTTCCCTTCCTCCCCACTGATATTAGATGGTTGTGCAAGCGACAATCATGGGTCCTGATGTGAAAATGTCAGAATTAATAAGCTCGTGAACAAGTCCTTTATGTTAGAATTTAATAAATTATTTAATTTAAATACGAGGGAGACTTTATCTACAATGCCTATTACAATTCTCTTAATGTAGGCTAGAAAGTAATTTGGCAACCAGTAAAATTGAAAAAGAGTGCATAGAAAATGACAAAATTTGTCATACATTCGAAATTCTTTCCCTTTCTTTTATATTCTTGCTAAAGAAAAGTTATATGTAGTTTCTGCACTGTAATTAATCGCACTTCATATCATCTGTTCTCTCAGATGCAAAGCATTACATAACAAATCACAAAATCAAACTATCAAACTGTCAAACCCTCAATTCCCCTCATCCCCAAGACGTTAATCAATTCCACCCTAAACAACTCCCTCTCCCCACAAGCCAAACATTCAACCCCCTTCTACCCATCACCCGCTTCAGCGTCGCAATTACACCATCCTCGCCAAAGTCCATATCATCCAAACTCACATGACGCGCGTGGGACCAGAGGAGAAGCAATTGCAGAGATTGCGGGTCCGCAATTCTATCTGTAACTGTATCGGTAGTCGTATCTGCATGTCCAGAGCCGTAATTATTGACATATTTGTCCAGAAACGTATTAGAATTTGGCGCAACGAGGAGGACCGGATTATCGTAGTTGATGGTGACTTTGTGAGGACCAATACTGCTCTGAGCATGTTCTTGTTCTCGTTTCTGCGTAGGAGAAGAATGCCACTGCTTGCATTTGGGAACTGCCTGATCGAGTCTCTGCATCATATCAAATCCCGGGATGCCCATCAGGTCCACGGTAGAAATGTTGGAGAAGGAGAGGGGAGGTACGCCTGTGGCGTTGCTATCGCTCAGATCACCTAGTAACCACGTGGGTGGGGAGTAAGTCTTCCACCAGAAGACCGTTGCGGTGCCGTTGGGCATTGGCGGGCTACCTGTATTCCTCGCGAGGGAATGGGAAGGTGGTGCTGTGGAGTTGGCGAGAATGGTGGGGAGATGAAGCTGCGCTGGTATCACGCCTCCCTGGTGATAGATGCCCATGAGCGTGCCTAGGGTGGCGTTGAAGAGGACCCATGATATAAGGAAGAGGCGGGAACGGGGAGGGTGGAAGCAGGTTAGTAGGAGGGGAATACAGGGGATGAGGAAGCGGGATTCTTGGTGGGGGAAGATGGAGAGGATGGCAGTGGCGGACAGGGCGGAGATGGCACGTAGGTTGCGGAGGGAGAAGTAGGAGGTGCTTGGGGATTTGAAGGAGTAGAAGAGGAGTAGGTAGATGGGGCCGAGGAGCTGGGGGAGGTTAATGAGGACGTGGGTGTAGCGTGGGTGCAGGCCGTGATTGGCGAGATTCGACGTGGTAGAATTGTACAGGAGGTTGTTTAGTGGGGTTATGATGGGTTTGCGCAAGATGGAGGAGAGGGATGTTGGGGATGCCCTGTAGAAGGTGGTGTCGGTGGATATGGCAATGAGACAGGATATGAAACCGAATATTATTACTGTCAGGAGGGAAAGGGGTCTGCAGCAGAATGTTAGCGATTTTTAGACGGGGTTGATGTGAAGGGAGAGGGCATACTTTTTAAAGAAATGGGGGACCAATTTAAGTCCGGGTATCAAAACAAAGGCTGGAAAAGTGATTCTATTAAAAACCCCCGTAACAAGCACGAAGGATAAGATAGCGCATGAGAAGATAGAAGAGTGTTGCTGAAGAAGTTGGGAGCAAAATATAAGCTACACGGTCAATTTATTCAAGATCGCCTTCCCGGGGTAATGGAATATTCTAGGGCATCCTGCGCACCTTATTCTCAAGAATGCGCTGTATCAAAACCAAGCCCCAGGCCACGAGCAAAGTCTCCAACGAGTTCGAAAACGTATGCGATTGATATGTCCAGGTAACATAGGAGGATGCGACCAGTACCACGGCCTGGCGACGACGGCGCGGGGACGACACGAGCTCATGCATAGCCCAGTCCTCAAGCACGAAGCTCAGGAGGAACATCCCGCCCCGAAGCACGTAGTATATCAGGTCCGTAGGGGTACTCCCAGTGCCGGCCTCAGCCCACAACCACTTCAGGAGGGTCATGGGCAGGCCGTAGACTATCCATAGTGGGAAGACGCTGCGGATGGGATTGTCCGAGGTGAACTCCCAAGTTCGGTGGGATGGGTAGGAGTACACTTGGCCTGGAACAATACAGTGTTAGCGGACATTAACGAACAAGCTGAAACATATCAATGCGATGCAATAGAGGAGAAAAGAATCTCTACGGCAATAATGAAGCCAACCCCCCAATATGTTAACAGGGGGTGTTTAACTACGAGTAAGCAGGAATCACGATCGGGTCAAGCTGATGAACGGGAGGAGAACATCCAACACTGACATTGAGTTAAAGAAATCAAAATGAACTAGAAAAGAAAAATATGCTGTCCCATACCAGCGAAAACCTCGGGCCCCTGGAAATTCTCATCAGGATGGATATAGCTGGGGGAGAAGGCGAAGTAGACTCGGACAAGGAGAAGCAGCAGGTAAGTTCGTCTCCACATTGCGCAGGATGGTTTAGGGCATGAAGCTGCGCAACCATGGATGAAGGCATGGGAGCATTGTATGCACAAACCTTGTTGACAACGAATGAATGCACTGTGATGTAAAGAGTTGGAGATGAGATGAGAAAGAAAAGTTACCGTTGAAGAGAGAGCATTTATGAAGGATTTGAAAAGAACCAAACAGTATGAAACTATACAGGAGCCAAATGTAACTAAATCACCCTGCTAACTATCTTCAAGGCAGCAACCCAGCTAGCTAGCACTTGGAGCAAGCAGCCTTCAAAAGTACCCTGCCATAGTAATTTACCCTAGCAGTGACATCCTGCACACGTGACCCGCTTTGTCATCCGTCCTCGCTGCCCCGTCCCCGCCTTGACGTCTGGCTGGCTGCAACCTCCTCAACAATTACAACATCAACAACATCTACGATCTCACCTTTACGTTCATCTCTTTTCATATTCACTCTTCACACTGCCAGATACCAAAAAAACACCACACTGAAAACTTACGATTCTAGCCGCCTTCTTCCTCTTCTCTCGCCGCCCCCGACGGTCTCGCTGCGGCTTCCGCAACCTCCCTCGTCTTGGCCAACCCTTCGTGCCACGGTATTTACCTCCCCTTAGCCTCTTTCTGTGCTCTCAGGCCATCCCCGCCATTTCTTCGGATCCTCTCACAGGAGAGCATGCTCTAACTCTGCGCATATATAGAGCTTCTGCATCTCTCTACAGGATCTCGCGTTGACATTTTCTACCCAAAACAGGCCTCCAAATATATATCTCGCTCGAAGCATGTCGGCCCCAGAGAATTCTAAAATCACCCTGATCCCATCCGATGAGCCCGAAGATGGCCGTGGAATCGAAGTTGGTATGCTAGTCCTTCTCTCCTCCTAGAATCTGATCGAGGTGCAAAAGAGAGATGTCGTTGCTATACCCGGGTGTTGATGTATTATTGATTCCCTTTATTGACCTATGTGCTCTTCGGCAATTTAGAACGTGTGATCATCGAGCGATCTATCTTGATCAAGAACATGCTCGAGGATCTAGGTGATTCTGGGGAACCTATTCCAATTCCAAATGTATTGTTCTTCCTTTCCTGCACCTCCCTTGCATACCTTCTCTATTCTTGATGAGGGATTACCTAACACGCCTTTGTAAAACAACAGGTTAATAAAGCCGTCCTCGAAAAGGTCATCGAATGGTGCGAACATCACAGGAACGACCCACCAACCACCAACGATGAGGACTACGACTCGCGCAGAAAGACCACTGACATCGACGAGTGGGACCAAAAATTCATGCTGGTTGACCAAGAGATGCTTTTTGAGATAATCCTGGTATTTATTTCCCCACATACCCTACATATCCACTTATCTGCCGCGCCAGCACACATTCTATGGGGGGCATGTACGCTAACAGCTTTGACACCACCATCAGGCCGCCAACTATCTTGATATCAAAGCCCTGCTAGACGTAGGCTGCAAGACCGTTGCCAATTTGATCAAAGGCAAGTCGCCAGATGATATCCGGAAAACCTTCAACATCCAAAACGACTTCAGTGAGCAGGAGGAGGCTCAAATCCGTGCTGAGAATGAATGGGCAGAGGAGTAGGTTTCACCCTCTCTATTCCATATCTTTTTGTCTATTCATTTATCTTGGTATGGTATCATATACTAACTCCAATCTACAGTCGTTAATTTCACCTGCATAATCGGCATTTGAATACGTATGAAAACCAACCCAACGACCGAGCACACATCTCCCTCTAGTCCCTCCTCTCCACCATTATCTGGATGTATAATGCAATGTATGCACACCTACCTCGTAACTCCCTGAGGTCATGAATCACCTTCCCCTTTCCATGCCCACAAAACAAAATAGGCAAATCGGGCTTAGTCGGAGTTGGATTCCGGAACCCGGTGGAGGGCGGGGAGCCAGCTGGGAGAATATTAAATTAGGGGGGTTGAATGGGAATAATGGAAAGAGAAGAGAAATTCATGTCCAATTTATTCTATTCTGCCCATTTTTTGTTTTGTTTTGCTCAGCCATACATTTCAGTGTTGCCTATTATGTCCATTTCTTGTTTTTTGAACTCCTTTATTCCCCTTCTCTTTTATTACTCCTTGTCCCCAATTGCTCCTCACCATTTAGTTTCTTTTTGTGTCTTGTTCCTTTGCGTATGTCACGTCTTAACCCACTTCGGCATACAGGGCCTCCTGGGTTGTATCAACATACCGTAACACACATGACATTAAAAAATGCGCGTCAGGCCTTTCTTGACAATTCCATCAATTTGCCAATAAATTGTTTGCTTCCTTTACTTCCTGATTACTTCCTGATGCATTTAACATTGTGGCTCTTCCAGTCCTCTTGCCTCTGGGACCCTCATCAGCGTTCATATGTACATGCTTATCAATAGTAGTCAGTTAACCACTCCCGAGGTATCCACGCCTCCCGGCTACATTTGGCGTCTTTGCGTCTTTGCTTGAAGAAAAAGTTAACAGGTCCGGTCATCAAATTCTAGTTCTAACTCTATATCTGATCTTTCTTGTTTTCTTCTTTCATTACATATTATGCTATGACTGTGGATATGGCTCTGTTGCGAAATTTACTGATTGAAAGGAATACTTGATGGCTAACCGGGCTCTCTCTTCTCTTCTCTTCTCTTCTCATTCAGGGGCTATTCCTATTATTCTAACTAAAAGAGAGCAAACATCCGGCAAAGGATCAAGAACAAATCGAATCTGAGAATCCGGTTATATTCCCCTTTCTTTCTTTTTCCTCTTAACACTTTTTGTTTTCCTTTTCCATCGTTACAATGGTTAATTAACTCCATCAGCTCCTCTCCGTCAGAACCCACTGCCCCAGCCTCACTATATCCAATCAAAATTTAACTAAAGAAGGACCATAATTGCGTAGCCAATTTTTTAAAAGGGAGATAAATGAGTACAGAAGAAAAGAGGCGTATATAAGGCGACATTTTTGCGGCTCAATTGAACCGATACAGGGATCCTCAGATGCCAAAGAGGACACATGTAACCCTCTATTTTCTTCCTCTGGCTAGGAAACTGCCCTGAAGGGGGGCCTCGATACCTCATATGGATTACTACTTATGGATTGAGCGTTGGGGAGTCATTTATGCCTCCGCTGTTGTTCTAAGCACATACCCCTGCGCTTGGGCGGGGCAAGGTAACATTTGCCCGTCGTGTGGTTTTCATTTCCCTTCTTCAGTAATACCTTGTTCATATCATGTTATATTAATAGGTGGAATTAGCGGGCCGGTGATGGGTACCTACGAACGTAGGAAACTGAGTAGATGGTGTCTCGTATACCGTGGCATTGGTCGACTAGATGTCCATCGTGCATCAGGCACGGATTCCAAAAACCTTCCTGGTAGCAATGGACATGGGGTATAAAGGCGATTGTGATGTCATTAGGTCTTCTTTTGATTGATTTCGTATCGTGAGAAAAAAAAAAAAAAAAAAAAAAGAAAGAGCTTGTATTTGATAGCTTGTCGTGTACATAAGAGAGAACAGAACCAGAAGAAAGCACACCGCCTCCATCCACCCCCTTGACCATCCCCGAAACCCCCAAAAGCCAAATCGCAATAACTCTTGATTGACACATATTCTATTGAGCTCCCGTGTACTTGACGGTATAATTCTCCTATCAAATAGAAGCAGATTATCATATCGCTCGCCTCATATCCATTTTCGGCTCTGAGACAACGGGATTCAACTCAAAAAGAGATTTCATGGTTCCTGCGCGGGAGAATACACTCAGATCGGGAAAACGAAAATGCTGGAAACTCGATTGTCGTAATGCCGGGTAGATTTTGCGGTTTTGAAAGGTGGGGAGGTGGTCATTCGCTGCGACATTCATCTAAATGCCGAGACGAGCCTTGCGCCAATGTCTCCGCTTGGCGTTATATCTGTGTTGGGGAACAAAAGGTTTCTGTTAGCCAGTATATTCCTCTTTGCGTTTTCTATGCAACCGGTGTCCCATTTCCATCTTGCAATGGAGCTCTTCTGCGACATTTTCTGAAGAACATGGTGTTTGCAATGCACCGGGCGGTGTCGTTGGAACGGAGGTGAAACATCGATTTTCGGGCACTGAATCTCCCCATCCATTTCTACACCTCGTTCTTTCATATATCTATCCCGCCATTCCATCTTTTCTCCAATATTTCTCTTCCTTTCCGTCCATTCCTTTCCGCCCCCCAATCCAGCCTTTCCACATCTCAGAAAACGAAAGCGAAATTTTAAATTTACCTGATAGTGTTTCCGGTCCGCAGACGAATCCATTGGGGAATGGGACGGTTCCGCTTCTGGGCTTTAGCAAGCTTCTGCTTGGTGCGGAACGTTTTGTGGCTCTATATTCGGGCATTACGGGTCGTTATTAGTTATGATTTTCAGTTTCTTTTTGACTCCCTCATGCTCACGCGCTGGCCGGGATATCTCCAAGGCATGTTCATCAACGGCATGGAAATTTTTCACTTACCGGCATCGTGACGATCAAGGGCACTGCAAACGCTCAAGATGTGATGGGCTGATGGTGTTGATGTCGGAGGGGGATTGCCGACCGGTTCGCTGGGAGGTTTTGTGTGGGTTTTTCCTGGCTGGATTCGCTTACCTATTTGGGCTTCAGTTCATTCATAGTATTATCATGTGACTTGGCGGGAGGGTGGGGTAGGCGGTATAGGGAGGCATTACTTCTGTTGGCTGATCAGTGATCAAGTTCACATCAGAGCTGGCGAAAGGTCCTAGGTGATCCCATACGGCTGGGAGGCGTTCTGTCGCGTTGGGAAGATGCGGCAGGAATCTTCATAGCGGCGGATCTAAATCGCCTAGCTTTGCCGCCTTGACCGTTAGAAGGTTGGCATCCTACTGGATGAAGCGTCATACGATTTCAAGCCTCAGAAGGGTGTTTGGGAAGAATCCAAAGGACAAAGTCGATTTCAATTTTATGAATACACAATCAACCCAAGAAAGGATACCCGGCCACTTTGAGTCCTCATCTGTATTATGCTGTCCTGTACGTATGCGTTCATATACATAAGAGACCCTATGCATCGATGCAGAGCAGAATATATATAGAAAACAGTACAAAGAAAATGGCTTTATCCAATGATACAGAGAGCAAATGACAATTACATAAATACCAATGTCAGGACTCACGGCTCAGCATTAAGGTGCAAACAATATATGGTGCACGTTCACAACGATATGATTCACTGGACAGGAGGTTTCAAGGAGCAAAAGACAAGACAAGAGTTGTTACCACGATATGGCATTATTCAGCCGCCGATGCGATGAACTGCAGATCCAATTGCGCTCCAGGTTTTTATTTCACCCACCCTGCACGTGCCCGCGTCTGTGATCTTGAAAGCTGAGACCTCGATTCAAGGCTGCAGTCCCGCGGTAGTCATGCGGCGCTTGGAGAGCGATCATTGCGCCACAGGATCATATAAGGAGGAAACAAAAAGCTGCACAAGACTCGTCAATGATACTCATGTATTGTGTCAATACCAGATGCCTTTTTTGAATACAAGGTGTGTTTGCCGGAAAATGAGGATGGAAAGGAGCTGTTACGAGGAAGTAAATTTTCATAATTACCACATAAACCAAGAAGGGGAGGCTCGGAGTCAATCAAAGACAAGCTTTGTTAAATCGAAGAATGGAATAGACTGTTCGGCGATATTTTATTACTGCTGCTGCTGCTGCCTTGGTGATGCGTGAATTTCAACAAACTGAGCTGTAATGGCGCGGTGCGTATTTGGGCAAAGCTAGTCTCCAGCCTCGTAAAGAAAATATCAAAATTCACAACGTATCAACTGGCCAATCGCAGGTGTCTCAGATCATCCTGAATTTCGCATGGACCCGTTGGATAGAAGAGAGCATTCCGATGCATTACTATTGTTGTTGCCTGCTTGGAGAAATGCATATCCAATATCGTTAAAATCCGGTTTCCCGTTGCAGATGAGGTGGGAAGTTGCAAGGGATCTTTTGGTTAGGTTGGGCCTGGACGATGTGTGGCCTGGCCCAGGGGCTTTCGTATGGACAGGCAGATGCTGGGTAGAGCGACGAATGCAGTTCTGTCTCTCGGATGCAGGACTTCTTGGAACGTTGCAATAAAGATGGGGAAATACCGATGATGACCGGAATGTGCGCAGGAGACAACTTGCCGAAAATGGCCCGTTATCGCACGCCCGCATCGCTAACTAACCAGTTGTCGGTTTCACCCAGCTGGGGATGCACTGGTGTGTTTTCAAGAAGGGGGATGAAGCCAGAGAAAATCAGAAAGAGTAAAAAAGAATCTATTGGTTCTAGCTTAGCGTGTCTGCATCCCCTGGTGCGACCAGCGCAAGGATTGTTGATGACAGGGAGACACAGGTTGACCCATAGAGCGTTAACGGCAGGGGTCATTGACTCATTATTACTCTTCCAAGATTGATTATGCCAATTGCGGGCAAAATGGTCGTATTCTCACGGTGACTTCAAGAGGCAAACAAGGTCCAAGGCCTCTCAACTACTGGGTAAATGCTCCGTATATATAATTAGAGCCACGATGGACAGGTGGTACCATGGTACATCATCGTTATCTGGAAGACCCGTATGGGGTTGACAAACGAGGCTTGGTTACAATACCTGCAGCATCCACTCGCCATTGGCCATGACCTGTGCTACAGATCGGATGGGGAGCATTGAGCATTGAGCATTGAGCATTGAGCATTGAGCACTGGGGAAGCATTTGAGCATTGGGGATCTGAACAACACCGAGAACCAAACCCAGGTAGAGCATGTAGTAGTAGTAGTAGTAGTAGTAGTAGTAGTAGTAGTAATCAGCCCAAGGCCGCTGGGAGTGGAGTCAGCTGCCCCCTAATCCTAATCAGGCTAATGTCTCGATGTCCGTGGCTGGAGGCAAAGAAGGTTTTACGGAGCCATTTCTCTCCAGCTCTGCCGGGGATGCATAACCATAATTACAAGCGAATACGAGCCGGAGACCGTGCTCCTGGGCACCGTCCAGGAGCCAGGTGCGGTGCGTAATTTACCTCTCGGAACGGGATCTCGCCAGAGCAACCGCCCCCGTTTTATGTTTTTATGAAAGATGTGCAGGTCCCAACTCCCCCCCCAACCCCTCCCCAACCCCCAAGCCTCAGCCTCAGCAACCCCGGCCTCTGAGCCAAGGGTGTGCGATGCTTTCGATGCTTTGTTTCTGCACCATCAGCTTGGTGAGTTTCGTAGAAATGTCGCTGGGACTGTCCGTACCTAACCTACATCCTCGGCCCATTGTCGTCGCGTGGCAACGGATGAAGCCTTATGTTCCCGGAAGCCAGGCCTCGGTGTGTCGGGGTTTAACATAGTCCGGCCCGTAGCTCGAGCCAGTTGAGAGAGAATACGGGAACAGCCGTCCCTTGACGCCCCCTCCCAACCCCAAACCCACGCACGCTTCCCCACGCCGCTTGCAAACAACGAGCGAGAGAGGTGGCGAAGGGGGAGAGGGAACTGCGTCTATGGGCTAACTAACCGGTTGCATCGAATCATAAATATTCATAATTCCCAAACACGGGACAGTGTCATTTGTCGGTAACTCCCATGCCCGAAAAAGTACTCTCATTCTCCGTTGCTGGACGGCTTGGAGCGTGTTACATATGGATATACATATAAGCATGCATGCAAGAATGGTACCCTTGGCCCTTCGCTCCCAACAGCACGTTGAATATCACTTTGAAGATATATATATAAACTAGCCGCCGTTCGGGAAGAGGCCCCCTTGGGTTGTCAGGTCTCATTATCTCATTATCTACATAGGTAGCCAGGGTAGTCTTTGACCGGTTGCCCCCCCCCCCCCCCCCTTTTTTTTTTTTTTTCCTCTCACCACCCCCATCTTTTAATAATAAATAACTTGTTGATTTCTCGCCTTGATTCCTCTCCGCCCCATCCAGCAGTGACTTGTCCCTCTCTCTCCCTTCTCCGTGGGTCCCCGCCATTCCTCACTCGCTGTAAAGATCGAGGCGTCTGGGGGGGGGGGGGCTGGACCTTCCTATCAGCAATTCGCCCACTCCATCCATCCATGACCTGGTAGCAGAACCATTTTCCCCCCTCTCTTCCCTAGGAAAAACACGCTTTTTGAATAAACCTCCCCGGGTGATTGCACATTGACCAGACCGAGCTTTTCTGTCTGTTTGACGGTATTTGCGGGAGACGCTTCTCAAAGGCTATGGACGGCGATCCAGAGAAAACCGGTCCTCCTGTGGAGAAACAATCCGGAGATTCCAGTGCGGGACCGGATATCTCATCCCCCGCCCACACACAGGCAGCTGCGGTATCAGTTCTAGACGGTGAGAAACAGCCCGATGCTAATAATCATATTAATCATATCGAATTATCGGGATCGGGATCGGGATCGAGATCGAGATCAGCCGCCAGCAATGAAGACCTCCCGAATCTCAAGAAACTAGACTCGAAAGTGGTGGCCCCGCCTGAGGAAAAGGATCTCGACGTGGCGCTCGCCCATCTCCCTGAACATGAACAGGATATCCTCAAGGAACAGCTCGACATCCCAAATGTTAAGGTCACCTACCTTACATTGTTTCGATATGCCACAAAATCTGACATCGTCCTGCTCCTCCTGGGCTCTTTTACCTCGATTGCGGGTGGCGCTCTGCTGCCCTTGTTTACCGTACGTGCCCTCAGCCTGATTTTCTTTTCTTTTCTTTTTTCTTCTTCTTCTTCTTTTTCTTCTTTCTTTACTTCCAGGTTGGGCAAGGATGTGTGTATGCAGTTTTTGCTAATTTCACCATTATAGATTCTTTTCGGGCAAATGGGGGGCACCTTCCAAGACATCGCCCTCGAAAGAATTACCCTCAGTAAATTCAACTCGGAGGTTTCGAAGTTTGCTCTCTACTTCGTTTATCTTGGAATTGCCATGTTCATCCTTATCTATATTGGGACGGTTGCTTTCATCTATGTCGGCGAACATATCTCCCAGAAAATCAGAGAAAATTATCTTTCCGCCACCTTGCGCCAGAATATCGCATTCTTTGACAGATTGGGCGCGGGGGAGATCACCACTCGCATCACCGCGGATACCAACCTGATTCAGGATGGCATATCGGAGAAAGTTGGATTGACAATGACTGCTGTCGCCACCTTCATCACCGCCTTTGTAATTGGATTTGTCAAGTTTTGGAAGCTGACACTTATTTGCTCGTCAACAGTCGTCGCTCTCACTGTTCTGATGGGCGGAGCATCCAGGTTCATTGTTGACTATAGCAAAAAGTCCTTAGAAAGTTATGGCGTGGGCGGAACGGTGGCAGAGGAAGTGCTCAGCTCTATTCGGAACGCCACCGCATTTGGCACGCAGGAGAAGCTAGCCCGACAGTACGACACTCATCTCGTCGAGGCCCGGAAATGGGGAACAAAATTACAGATTGCTCTGGGCTGTATGATCGGAGGAATGATGGGCATCATCTTCCTAAATTATGGTTTGGGTTTCTGGATGGGTTCTCGATTCCTTGTCCGTGGTGAAACCACTCTTTCGGACATCCTGACTATCCTCCTGGCCATTATCATTGGGTCTTTCAGTTTGGGCAACGTGACTCCCCACGGACAGGCGTTTACCGCAGCAATCAGCGCTGGCCAGAAAATCTTCAGCACCATCGACCGACCATCCCCAATCGACCCCACCTCTGACGTAGGCGAAACAATTGAGAACGTCAAAGGTACCGTCGAATTCCGAAACATCAGACACATCTATCCATCCCGGCCAGAGGTCGTTGTTATGGACGACGTTAGTTTGGTAGTCCCCGCTGGGAAGACAACCGCTCTTGTCGGCCCATCTGGATCAGGTAAAAGCACGGTCATAGGGCTGATGGAACGATTCTACAACCCGGTTGGCGGAACTGTCTTGCTGGATGGCCATGATTTACTGACCCTTAATCCCCGTTGGCTCCGACAACAGATTTCCTTGGTTAGCCAGGAGCCAACCCTTTTTGGCACCACGATATACATGAACATCAAACAAGGCCTGATTGGTTCCAGCTTTGAACAGGAACCAGAAGAGAAAATTCGGGAACGCATCGAGAATGCTGCAAAAATGGCTAACGCACACGATTTCATCGTGAGTCTCCCCGAGGGTTATGAGACCAACGTTGGCGAACGAGGTTTCCTGCTTTCAGGTGGCCAGAAACAGCGTATTGCCATTGCTCGCGCCATGGTCAGCGATCCGAAGATTCTCCTCCTTGACGAAGCCACTTCCGCGTTGGACACCAAATCAGAAGGGGTTGTCCAAGCTGCATTGGATGCTGCGGCAGTCGGAAGAACCACAATCGTGATTGCCCATCGTCTGTCCACGATCAAAAATGCGCATAATATCGTCGTTATGGTGGCTGGCCGTATTGTCGAACAAGGAACTCACGACGAACTGGTAGACCGTAACGGAGCTTATCTCCGGCTCGTCGAAGCACAGCGCATTAACGAAGAACGGAGTGCCCAAGCTCCACTTGAGGAGGAAGAGGACGAGGAAGATATAATGCTATCTAAGGAGTATTCCCCTGCTCGTCGACCTTCTGGCCCCTCGCAGAGTGTGTCTTCGGGGAGATATGCTGGTGCTGGGGACGAAGAAGAGCTGCAACGGACTGACACAAAGAAGTCACTCTCGAGCATGATTCTTTCCAAACGTGCACCGGAGTCAACACAGAAGTATAGCCTGCTCACGCTTATCCGATTTATCCTCTCTTTCAATAAACCGGAAAAGGGATTGATGGTGGCCGGACTTTTCGTATCCATAATATGCGGTGGCGGACAACCCTCGATGGCGGTGTTTTTCGCCAAAGCAATCAACGCGCTCTCCCTTCCCCCACAATTTTATAATAAGCTGAGAAGCGATTCAAATTTCTGGTCGCTCATGTTTCTGATCCTCGGACTCGTCACTTTTTTCGCGTACTGTCTCCAAGGAACATTGTTCGCCATTTGTTCCGAACAGCTGATTCACCGTGCGCGACGCGAGGCATTCCGGTCCATGCTCCGACAAGACATTGCTTTCTTTGACCGTGAAGAGAATAGCACTGGTGCCTTGACTTCATTCCTGTCTACAGAAACCAAACATCTTTCTGGTGTCAGTGGAGTGACGCTGGGTACAATCCTCCTGGTTACAACCACGCTTGGGGCGTCACTTATCGTGGGTCTAGTGATTGGTTGGAAACTTGCCCTCGTCTGTGTCTCAACCATCCCCGTTCTCCTCGCCTGTGGATACTACCGATTTTACATCTTAGCCCTCTTCCAGGCTCGGTCCCAAAAAGCCTACCAAAAGTCCGCGAGTTACGCGTGTGAAGCGACTTCGGCTATTCGCACCGTTGCATCGCTGACTAGAGAGGCAGATGTTTCTGGCAGTTACCATGGCCAATTAGAGGTACAGGCTAAAAAGAGTCTTATTTCCGTTCTCAAATCATCCCTCCTGTATGCAGCATCTCAGTCCATGATGATGTTCTGTATTGCTCTTGGGTTCTGGTACGGCAGTACACTGCTAGGCACGAAGGAGTACAGCTTGTTTCAATTCTTCGTCGTTTTCATGGAGATAACATTTGGTGCGCAGTCTGCCGGGACTGTCTTCTCCTTTGCACCGGATATGGGTAAGGCCAAGAGTGCCGCTGCTGAATTTAAAATGCTCTTCGACAGAAAGCCGGCAATCGACACCTGGTCGGAGGAAGGCGATACAGTGGAGAACGTCGAGGGGACCATTGAGTTTCGTGATGTGCATTTCAGATATCCCAACCGGCCTGAGCAACCTGTTCTCCGCGGTCTGAACTTGACCGTTAAACCAGGCCAGTATGTGGCCTTGGTGGGAGCTAGTGGTTGCGGGAAGAGTACCTCTATCGCACTCCTCGAGCGCTTTTATGATCCGCTAGCTGGCGGAGTGTACGTTGATGGAAAGGACATCACTAGGTGCAACATCAACTCCTATCGAAGCTTCATTTCCCTTGTCAGCCAGGAACCTACTCTATACCAAGGCACGATCCGTGATAATATCCTGCTGGGCATTGATAACGATAACGTACCTGAGGAACAAGTTGTCCAGGCATGCAAAGCTGCCAATATCTATGACTTCATCATTTCTCTTCCGTAAGTGAAACTATATCCACGATCCATCCATCCATCCATCCATCCATCCATGCTAACAATTCAAAACAGAGACGGCTTCTATACCGTTGTCGGCAGCAAAGGAAGCATGTTATCCGGCGGCCAAAAGCAGCGCATCGCCATCGCCCGCGCCCTCATCCGTGATCCTAAAATCCTCCTCCTAGACGAAGCTACATCTGCCCTTGACTCAGAATCTGAAAAAGTTGTCCAGGCAGCGTTGGATGCAGCCGCCAAAGGCCGTACAACCATCGCAGTCGCCCATCGCCTCAGCACCATACAAAAGGCTGATGTCATTTATGTCATTGACCAAGGGCGGGTGGTGGAGAGTGGCACCCATCATGAACTGTTGGCGAATAAAGGGCGGTATTTTGAGTTGGTGAGTTTGCAGAGTTTGGAGAAGACGCATTAAGCAAGGCTGGCTGCCTTTTTTTTCTTCTCTTTCTTTCTTTCTTTCTTTCTTTTCCTTCTCTTTATTTCCTTTTAATATACTCCGTTATTATCCCGATGTATTGGGGCATATATCTTGATACCATTTTGTTGCTCTTTTTCAATTTCTATGTGTGGAGGGTACGCGGTGGGGCGGAAGTGACGGGAGATTGGGGAGGAGAAGCAGGGTGGTGGTATTTTGTTCGTTTCGCAATCTGTTGTGTTTTATAACTATCATATTTCTTCTTTGTGTGCTTGTTCGTCGCCCACCCGATATCCTGGTGTCGTCTTACGATGGTTAACCGTGTGGGGCGTGATAATACCGCGTTCTATATATTTTCCCCGCTCTCTCTTCTCACCCCCAAACAAAGTTCTTTGGCGACAGGCTAATTCTGTCCGATATCCCGATACAAACTTTTCCTTATTGGTGGACAAGTTTATATTTTCTTTCGTCTTCTTCTTTCCTTTTCCCTTCATTTAATTCTTTTACTACTTTCGCTATTTAATCGGCTACGATTCGAGCCGTTGTGTTCTTAGTTTTAATGTGTACGCTGGGTCATGTACCGTATGTAGAATAGGACGAAAAGTGCTTTTAAGACGTTTCTTAATATGAAATCCTCTGGGACTGCGTGCTTCTTTCGACGGCTAGTCATGTTGCATGTGGGCCGGTCTGCTTAAATTGATATACCCAGCTAGCTCTACTATGTATCTCTCTATTATGATAAAATGGGCAATTAGCTGATGGGATCATATCATACCTTGTAACCTTCGCTTCACCCCGTCCTGGTTTTAGTTCCGTCACTCTCTTGCCGTCCATCTCATCACATCTTGATGTTTGAGAGTTACGGGAATCCATAGTCCGTGCTGCACACTAACTACATGCCATTCGAGTCCGTGAGTTTGCACACAGCACTCCGGTTTGCAACGCTTGGTATATATACACCTAAGTAAAATCATCGCCGCTCCCTTCTCATAAGAATTAGGGAAACGCGGTTGGCCCCAGTTTTCTGCTGCTGGGGCGTTGGAATCACATTAACTACCCAACCTAACCCAGCGCCACCGACCAGGCCATCATGGATTGGTCAATAGGATAGACGAGCTCGCTATCCCTGCTATATTTATCGAGAATTGAATTTATTACGATTGCTCTCCTGGAACGACATGTTTGTTTGTCTCACTCCGTATGGTATGTAGCAGCAACCATCTTTAAATTTTGCACTCTGCACACACAGTTTGCGAAATCTAATTAGCGAGATTCTGGATATTTTATACGCGGGAGCTATTTAACTACCCGGATCTTAGCTATAAAAAGGTGTTGATCCATGACGGCATCCCCTGGAGAAACTGTCCGTGCCGGAGTCTTCACACGACAATTTGGCCCCTGGATTCGCAGTATTGAAACTTCCATATTTTAATCTGCAGGGGGTCTGCTGTGACGAAGCCCACATCCAGCATCATGTTTTGGTGCTTCAAGCAAACGGTAGATATCTTTAAGATGATGCTCGAGCGAACGTATCGTTTAAACCATCTCGAGATGTTGGGATTAACTATCCTGGCGATTCATTCCACAGCTCTAACAGGGCATTTTCGATCTGCAACCACCTTCACTCAAACAGTCCTTGAAACACAGCGTTGGCAAACTGGGTGGGTAGCGAACATAGCTTGCATGATTGATCGTCCTTGTTTCAGGGTTGATCTCTGTTGCCCTGAGGTGGGGATCGTGTTCCAGGTTTAGCTAACGAACTCACAGCAACAAATGCTGGACTGCTGGGAGAGGAAAATCCAATTCTCACGCCCGGAAATCCCGACATTCCTCGATGGCTTATTATACCTATTTAGTTATTTCCCGACTTCTTCAGAGCTCAACAAAGCAGATTGGCCAGCAAAAGACGCGCGTGGGACACGCTTCTCGCCCGCTTGGAATATCGCGGCCAACTAAGTGGGTCCATGGCAGTTAGTTAAGTCAAAACTTACAGGCGGGCGCCCCAGGTATAAACCGATTGCTTTAATTCGACCTTCGTCTGCCCTGAGTTCAGCTCTGCGCCGCTTCACAGCCTCGTCAGTTATTACTTTGCTTTGCTGTGCTTGGTTGACTGGGAGCAGGGAGACCGGCCCATAGCCAAGGGGCTGGTAAATTATCTCCATGCCTCGAGTCTTCTGTCTGGCTCGCCGGCTAATCGAAATCCGTCGGTTGCTCCCGTTTTCAACGGCGCATTTTATCATATTTATTTACTTTGCGCATCGCGCGCATATCTAGTTAGTATTTATGAGAAACATTTTTTCCATTTGTTTGGAGTTCTGAAGACTCTTCTGTACCCGACTTCTAAATGTCCAATGCATGCGACACTCCCGAATATCGGCTTGCCCGCGCAGATTCGAAAGATCCGGCCACGACATGTCGCGGAATCAAGGCCGATGGACAAAAATGTCGTCGAACTGTAGCATCGGCTAAGTCAACGCCTTGCGCCTCGCCATCCAGAGGTGCGATGTCCAGGAAGAGAACCGACGATCGTCCAACAGCAGCTCTATTTTGCTGGCAGCATAAGGACCAGGCGGCTCATATCACGCCAACGCCCGCAAAAGCATCTACGCCTGCTTCAAAACTAAAGACGCGATCGAGTATTGAAACGCTTGCGGAGAAAGTTGGGTTGCTTGATGTCAATGATCAACGCCGCCCAGTCTCGGAGGGGCAGGTGTGTGGGCGAACAGGACCCCAAAGGATGGGTAGAGAACGGCTAGATACTGAACCGCGCCCTGGCAGAGAAGCCTTCCAAAACAATGAAATAAGGAGACACTCAATCACTGCTACGCCCGCGAGACATAATCTACAAGTTGAAAGTACAGCTCTCGGTTCTCCTGGCTCAAGTAGGAGGTCTAAGTTTCAAAGAAAGCTCATTCGATTCATTATGGGAGCACACGATGATGAAGATATTCTAATTTCAAAAGTGTGTCATCGTCGAACGGCTTCGAATAATGAAACAACGACATCCCATCTACTTTCCCGTCCGGCCGTCGTTCAGCCTCCGTTTCGGTCCGCAGATACCATTAACGACAGATATTCCCGCTCGTCTCACCTCTCTGAAGGTCGGGTGTCTTCCCAGCTCGAAGTCCCTCAGCCCTCAACTCCTCACTCTCGACCTCTAACGCGTCCATCATCCCTATCGCCGTCACCAGCCAGACCACTTCGACCATCATTACAGGGCAGTCCCGCCTCCACGCATTCGCATACCGACACTCTTCTATCCTGGATACCCAACTCTCTTTCGCCAATAACCACATCCACTCTTCTCAAAGAGTTATCGGAACCCATATCCGATGCCGACGAACCGGGGTACATATACATGTGCTGGGTCACGCCACAAACAACAAATACCTCTCTCCCAACCCCAGAACTTGCCTCCTCCCTAATCCCCTCCCTGGTCGACAACGGCAACAGTCGAAGTTACAGCACCAGCGAAATCATGCGCTCCGCCGGCATTACACCAAACAAAGTCCATGATCCCCAACGGAACACCGCTACAGATACCATAATTCTGAAAATCGGACGCTCAAGCAACGTCCACCGCCGAATGAATCAGTGGAAGGACCAATGTGCGCATAATCTTACGCTCATGCGGTATTATCCGCATGTGCCTTCGTCGACATCCGTGCAGTCGGAGTCATTGGCTCCTCCGCGTAAGGTGCCACACACGCATAGGGTGGAACGGCTGGTTCATCTGGAGCTGGCGGATAGAAGGGTCAAGTTGCAGGAACCGTGCAGTTGCTGTGGGAGGAAACATAAGGAGTGGTTTGAGATTCGGGCTGATAGGGAGCAGCTGAGGATAGTTGACGAGTGTGTGAGGAGATGGGTGAGGTGGAGTGAGATGACGGGCGGTTGAAGCTTCTGGGGGGTGTGGCGTTTGGGCAGGGTGTTCACTGTCTATGTTATACTCTTAACACTGATATGAAACGGTTCCTGAGCGATTAGAGAGCTTCCTACGGAACGAGCCTTCTTGGAGAAATCATTGCCTTGGGTTGTTTGGCAAAAACACCAGATACCATAGGCGTAGATTAATATTATCTTTTCATTTTCAATCAGAAAACAGAAGAGCTTCTCTAATGCAGTTGCTAGAGAGGGCCCATGATTGATGACCTCAGTCTGGCAATGTGCCAAATCTTGCCTCAAATGAGCGTAGAGCTGCCCCTTGATGGTTCGGGTGCTTTTGGCTATTTCTGATTCGGCTGGGTTCTGCGACAGGGAAGCCACTATGTAATTATTTTAGCTTCAAGCGGTTCCAGTGAAGCCAACCCCTGGCACGTTAGAGAACCTCTTGTATGTCCTCCAGCTTCCGCTTCCCATTTCCCATGAATCAACTGTTCATTCCCTTCATTCTCTCTTGTATTGTATGCCCTTACTCCTCTTCCATAGAAAGCCCAATTCAGTACAGAGTATCGTGTCGATCGTACACATAACTACACTGCCGATTCATGAGGAGAGCCATCTAAGGATCTACTATTTATATCACCAACACTAATTTCGTCGATTACACTCGACTGAAACAATGTTTCCCGCTCTAGAAGGAGACGTCTCTGGTCTTTAGTATTCTAAGGACTGGCCTAAACTTGGCATTAAGGACCCATGTCCATATCATTTCACGGCTGATATAGCCGTAAACACCGGGAGGATGCGGCGGGGGTACAATGACGCACAAGACTTTTGGGATGCACTTGAAGGCATTGTTGACCGGACTGGTTGGACTGCAAATGAAGATTTCGAACGATGCGGTCGATTACTTTTTGAAGTTAAGGCAGGCGTGTCTAGACACTTTGGTTCGGAATAAGCGGACGAATTTGATATGGAGACTGGTTGGGTTCTTGGTCATCGTAGTGAAATAGGGCCGTTCTTCCAGAGCCATTAAACAATCGAGCTTCGAATATAAATCCACCGGAATATTGATTATATCTAATCCTTGTCAACTCTGATTTGTATGCAGTGTGATATACAGATTATCAGCTGCTGCGACCCCTTTCTGGATGATGATGAATTTGGAGTTTTGCCTTAATAAGAGTCTTAAGGAGACTTCAACCACAGGGGCTCTCAAGCATTTGTAGCATTTCTTAAGGATTAACTAAATGCTTTCATCCACTAATCGTGCCCAAGTTTACAATCCAGTCAAACCTGGGCACCCTCAACAACATTGGGTTTTGGACTTTGCACGATGTCAAAAGGAGAGGAATTACCAACGATGTGCGGGGAATATATCCATGCTAGTGCCAACAAGCATAATATTTGCTTCGCTTCGCTCCGCAAATAAATACGAATACGAACGACGAAGCTTTATTTAATTAAGATAACGATCATGCTACTGACTTCGAAGCTCTCTTCATTCCTACTTACCTGCGGAAAGACCGTCAAGTACGCCTGCTATACACCAACTGATCCTCTCCCGACTCGCATATCCGCTATTTTCAACCGTGGACACATAACCTATTAAAAAACTAGAGCCAGTAAAAGGACAATATAATGGAAGGACGTTGCCAATGCGGCCTCATCCGTTTCACCACCTCTCTTCCCAAGCCGTTAAAAATATACATCTGTCACTGTACAGAATGCCGTCACCAATCCGCCTCTGCCTTCGGCATAACAGCCAGATTCCCAAATTTTGAAATCCCAGAACCCAAACCCGCCTTTGACAACATCATCACCAACTACGACCCCTCATCCTCGTCAGCTATTGGCATCCATGTGCGCCAGACGCTTTCCGGCAAAAGTTTGGAATGCCTATTTTGCAAACAGTGCGGGGTCCGATTGATGCATCGCGTGCGTGGGGAGGGGGAGCTGAGTGTGAAGGCTGGGTGTCTTGTCGGGCTGAGTAAAGAGATGATGGCGGGCGCGGTGCATATCTGGTGCAAGGAGTCGGTGGTAGAGATTCCGAAACGTGCGGAAAAATGGGATGAGGAACCCAACGAGTGATGTGCGATGAAGCTAAGATAGTGATGTATATTGATATAGGGGTGGTAATGGATACCTTATGGTTTAGATGGAAGTTTTGACCACTTGCAGGTTGCAGAGATAGGGAGCTTTCCGGTAAATCCAACGCAATCGCCTCTGAGACTTGGCTAAAGGGGTTGGTAGGATACGGTCGACATTTCCCACTGCTAACTTATAACTTATTTGAAATGTGAATTGGCCTCTGGAGCAGGTGCTGAGTTTCCAAGATTTGTTATGACAACAGATGCTTTCTGTGCTCGGGGCCGTTGCCTTCCAGTGTTGGCAGTTACTGTAAACATTTAAGGTTGCTGGCTTAAAATTTAACCTTAAACCAACGTCATCGGCCCAGAAACTTTAACCGCACCGCTGAGTTCCCGGTTTGGCTGCACCAATATGATGACACTTACCCCGGATTTTGCAGGTGAGCTTTGTTTTGGATAGACCTCTCCAGCTTCTTCCCTCGGCAACAACTTTATCGGAAAATCAACAGTGACGGCCAGCGAACCCCCAATTTACCACCACATTTACCAACTCAATGACCAGAGGGGGTCTTCCTTCTCATCTCTCGATGAACTTGCCCCGCGAAATCTCCCGATAACGCGTCACACCCACCACTTCTGTCAAATTGAACATATCGCTAAATCAGCCACTATCCTCCCATGGACACAAAATCAACGATGCCAGAAACACAGCTTCATAAACCTCTCCAACAATCCATGGACGGAAGCTTAGGGACACTGGAAACACAAGTCCATAATCCTCTGAAACCACCCAAGGTACCCATCTCGGAGGATCCCATTACCGCCACCAAGCTCACCACCCGCACAAAATCCACAACCAAAACTGTCCTCCCAGTTTCACCCATTTTGTTCAAAACCAACCCTGCGGACTACTCCAAAATTCCCGCCTCCACCTCTAACCTCTCCACAATTCTTTCCACCCTCCGCAACCTCCTCCCAGAACGCCTAAGCACCCGCGCCCACCCCCTCCTGCGCGTCTATGCCACGCAGCTCTCAAAACACCCACACCTAACCACCCTCCTAACAATCCAACTCCTCTTCACAGGCCCTCCAGTACTCCTATTCGTCCTTTTCGCCACAGGGACGATATTCTTCTCGCTTGCTCTGGCGCTGCTAAGCGCCTTGGTGATTAGTGCGCTTGTCCTGTGTGGTGCGATGCTGGTTGTTGTGCCTGCTGTAGTTGCAGCGGCTGTGGTAGGGACGGTGGTGTGGGTTGGGTGTCGAGTTGGGTGCTATGGGCTTGTTTGGGTTAGGGAGGCGTTGGAGGCGTTGGAGGCGTATGGAGGGGGTGTGGATGGGAGGAAAGGGGAGGCGGGGAAGAGTGAAGACGCAGTTGGGATGGAAGGGTGGAAGTTGGAGTGGGAGGAGTGGAGGAGGAGGGGGGAAAGGAAGACGGGTGGGGATGGAGTGGTTGGTTGAAGTGTTGGTTCTTATCGTGCCGGTTAATAAGAGTATATTATTTATTATCTTTTAAGTGGCAGAAGGATGGTAGGTTATTATTTTTGGGGACCTTCTGCTAGAATTCGAGTTGCAATGGAGGGAATTATGAGCTTTAATGAAACATATGCTTAAACATGTCTTTTTTTAATACGGAATGATGCAGTAATAGGATATACTCTCATGAAATATAAATTATACATCCATTCCGAATTGTTTACCGATACATAAAATATTCATAAAATGCAACATCAAAGCAAAAGCAAAGGAAAAGGAAAAGAAGACAAATACTCATGGAACAACATCATAAGCTTTTAATACCAATGCAAACACTATCCAATTCAAATGTGTTCAATATATTTTCGCAAATAAACAGCAAAAATTGCGCTGTAATAGTCAAACAAGTTTCAAACATGCTGCAACAATAATAGCAAATGCTTTCATAATGTGTATCAAAAGTATCCCAAAAGACAATCGTTAAGAGGCATAATAATACCACAGACCCTTTATGGAAAGACCAGCCAACAAGAACTCCCGAATTTTGAAAGAATATGTGAAAAACCAATGACAGGAATAGGTTCAATCTACAGTGAGATTTTGTTGCTGCTGGTATATGAAGAAGCGATAAACCAGGTATACAGGACTTTCGTGAAACAGCTATAAGATAATTGCTCCAAGGGGACATCACACAGTCTCAAGGGAATCCAACATCTAACCAAACAGAACTCTCCCGGGTATCAAAAAGCAGAAGACAAGATCCCAAAATAAAGTTTAAAAAAAATTAAAAAAAGTGAGTAAAGACGGGAAATATATGTAATTTGCACCGTAATTTGCAGGCGTTGGTATGGCTAGAGGTGGTAGCAGTCACTACAGGCCTTTCGCGAAGCAGCTTTTCAGTTTAGAGCCGCAGGACGGTTATGCTATCGATCACCCAGTATCCTTTCCATCGCCCTCAACAACAGCCGGGTGCTGTATAGGAGATTGTACATCTCCGTCTCCAGGTCATCGTTGCGGCTGATGGTGGTGGTGAGGAACTCGGCGGTCTCTATAGTCAGCTTCACCCTCTGTGTGTGAGTGGAAAGTCGTGCAAGGGCCTCCTTGATGTTACCGGTTAAACCGGCCTCTCCTGGCGAACACGCCCAAGGAGCAAATTCTTCCACTGGATTTCTGCGTGGCAGGCCCAAAGGTCGTCAGTTAGCTGTTCATTCCTGAAACGTCATTTCCGCTTGAGGTCTGAGAGTTTCCATTTGACCGCGGCTTCCCTTTCTTCGGCCATGCGGCGGAGGTTTCTGGAAAACCATCAGCTCAATCTCAAGTTATTTGAGGCTGAGGGTCTGGTCTCCAGACACAGCCGACTCCATTTGGACAGTCAGCTTTTCTACACTCTCAATAGCTTTGAGAGTGTTGGCGTGTGCGAGCAGAGACCGCTGTTCAAGCTTAGAGTATCGGGATTGTAGTTTCCGATACTCCTCTCGGCACTGCTGGAGATCGTGGTGGAGCTGGGAGTTGTTGCTGGAAGTCGCTTCGTATCCAGCGATCAGTCCACGCAGAAAGACGATCTTCTTGTCCGAGGACCTAATCTTATCCCTTGCTTCCGCAAGATGCAGCCCAGTCCCTGCTGCTTCGGCCCGCATGGCTTCCAGTTGCGCTTGCTGGTGAGCGACCTGAGCTTCGAAGTCTTTAATCTTGGCTTCAGCCGCCACTTGGGACGATTCGAAAAGCTTACGCTCCTCTCTGAGCTCATACTTCACCTTGTTTCGAGCGGCAACTGCGGAAGCGTATTTTGCATCCAAAACCATCTTCTTTTTCATAAGGACGTTTCTGTCCTCAACGACCTCATTTAGCTGCGCCATGTAATCATCCTTCTTGTCAACAAGACGCTTGATTCTCGAACGATATTTGTCTTTCAATTCCTCAATCTCAACTACGTGGCGTTGCTCTGCAATTTGGAGGTGAAAGTCGGGTTTTTCAGTTTCAGTTGGTGCGGTTTTCGGGCCGCCTGTCTTCTCATCTTCGGGATCTTGTGTGTCGCCGAGGACGCTGGATTCAATTGACCAGATAGACGAAACATCAATGGTTGAGGGCGTGGGTGAGGGTGATGGATTTGGAATGAGGTTCAGTTTTTCAAAGTTAAGTGGGGCATTCTTTGACTTAATCGAGAACTGAGCCGACGGATCACGATCATCTTCGACTGCTTCAAAAACTTCTTCGGTGGCTTCGAGAACTCCTTCAACGGTTTCAGACACCTCTTCGACCACTTCAGGAACAGCTTCGATGTCATCAGAAACGGTTTCGATGGCATCAGACCCTTCTTCAATGAATTCAGACGTTTTTTCGACGACTTTTTTTGCTGTTATGGGTGATGCGGGTTGTGTGGTAGGAGAATTGGAATTGCTACTTCCGTCTGCGACTAACTCCCGTTTAGACAAATGTTTAGCGTACAAGCTCTGTGGTGATAGGCGGCTGATTTGAGCTTTGGCTCTAGAAACCATGGAAAGAATATATTCGGAGTCGCGTTCCTTGCATACAGGTACGGCGGCAAGAGAGATATAGTTGGCAATTTCGTCTTCGGATACCTTCCGTTTCGAAAGCTCTCCGACGTGTAAGCGCTGCGGTGATAGGCGGCGGATTCGAGCTTTGACACTGGAAACTGTGGAGCGAGTATATTCGAAGTCACATTCTTTGCATCCCGGCAGTGCTGTAGGAGAAGTGGAAATGGCCGTTTCATCTTCATCTACCTCCTGTTTTGAAAGATTTTGGGCACGCAAGCGTTGTGATGATAGGCGGCGGATTCGGGTTTTGGCACTGGAAACAGCGGAATGAATGGATTTGGAGTCACGTAGCTTGCATGATACAGTCCATTTGTATGCCCTTTTGAGGGACTTTGCTGTAGCGTAAACGGTCTGGGAAATGACCATGCTGAGCTCGCTGTTTGGTGATAGCATCGTGATCACGTTCAAGTACGCTTCAACTGCGTGCGAGGGAAAACATAAGAGACAAAAGATAACCTTAAAGGGTATTTATACACTGTAGAACTAAGTCCAATAAGTTTGATGTATATGAGGAGATCTTTGATTGTAGTAAAAGAGTGTGAAGGAAACCAAAGTAGGGAGAAGTTTATAACAACACAAGGCAGTGTAGACTCTTAGAAAGTAAACAGAGTGGTAACTCGGGATACCGAATCTCTTACAGAGAACCGAATCAACGAATCTCAAATCTGTATGTAGGAAGTAATCAACATTGTAGAAGTGTTGTAGTTGTTAGAGTTGTAAGAAGATAGTTCTTTTGTGGCGAAGGAGAAGCAGAAGAAAAGGGAGCGAGATATAATAGAAAGACAAACCCTTTGTATTAACATAGTATACGTGGGTTAAAAAAAAAAACTGTTCAACGAGTGATCGAGCAACTTCACTATGACAAACACACAATCCCAGTGTGTTGTGGATGCATTTGTCGCTGTGGTATGGAGAAAAGGGGGGGCATCGAAAGTTCTTAGGCAGGTATACAGACAACCAACCATAAGAAGAAACAATGGAAACTTCCCGGACGCCCTTCCATATGGATATGGATACGATGCCTGAGAAGAGACATTAGCTACATCAATGGAACTAAAATTAGTTTATGATAGATGCAAAAGAAAAAGGCTATATATCCTGTAAAATAGAGCGTCAACACCGCTTCTCAGAGAGCGGAATATGTTCACGAAAAAAGCGCTTTGCCATCCATTCCTGATATCCTAGGTAGGATCGCATTGTGCTGTTACAGAACGCAAAAGAAGAGAGAATCACCCAACAACGAGTTGAGGCCCGGCTGTGCGAGGTTCTCGACACCCTGATTTTGAATATCTCAGTGAAGGCCTGCGTTGGAGCACACTTAGAACAGCTGTAACTAGTTCAAACACGGCAACATGGAATAGATAGGTATCCCATGCAACTTAATACATAGCAATAGAAATCTGAAGCCAAATAAAGATAAGTTGTGCAGTGGATGTGAAATGCATTTGTTCAAAGGTGAAGATGAGGTTGGTGAAGGTGAGGTCGATGCTTGAGGCTGAGGTTGTTGTGCCAACACACAATCCACGTGACTTTACCGTTGGAACCACAGTGTCCTTAAAAGCGCTAGCGCCTTTTGGAACGACACAACGAGCAACATCTCAACCATCGCCAAAATCTCTATTCTCAAATAGGCCAACGACGTCTCTTAATTTTCTATTTCTTCCTCCTCCTCCTCCTCCTCCCTCTCCTCCTCCTCTCCTTCTCCTCCTCCTCTGCCTCTGCCTCTGTCAAACCAACTTCTCTTCTTTCCCTTCTCCTTCTTATTACCCTTCCCCTTTTGTTTTGTTTTTACTCTACTGTTCTTGGTTTCATTACTCCTTCGCCCTGGTTTCCTTTTATCAGCTCCTTATCCCTCCTTTTTTCGTGGATCAATTGGAGACAAAGCAGTCACCATGAGTGGGCGTAAGTTTCTCATACACATATTGCCTGCGTCCCTAACCCCATTCCTCCCTTTTTTTCACCTATTTAAGTCTATTGCGCCTTTGGAAACCCGATGTGCTGACTGCAATTAGTACGCTTCCTTGACTTGATCAAACCCTTCACGCCCCTCCTCCCGGAGGTGGCTGCTCCCGAAACCAAGGTCCCCTTCAACCAGAAATTGATGTGGACAGGTGTATGTTGGAGATCCTTGCCATTCCGCGCATTCACCAGGTTATTCATTCACACGCTGATCCCATTGCGCAACAGTTGACTCTACTCATATTCTTGGTCATGAGCCAAATGCCTCTCTATGGCATTGTCTCGTCAGATACGTCCGATCCTCTCTACTGGCTCCGCATGATGTTGGCCAGTAATCGTGGTACCTTAATGGAATTGGGTATCACTCCCATTATTTCCTCCGGAATGGTTTTCCAGGTATGACATGATATGACACGTTCATTAAAAGCTCTGATTTGATTTGCGTCTTTGTGTTTGTGGCAACCGATGACCATTAACACATATTAATTCACAATAGCTTCTCGCCGGAACTCACCTCATCGATGTTAACCTTGACCTTAAAACCGATCGCGAACTCTACCAGACCGCGCAAAAGCTTTTCGCAATCATTCTGTCTTTCGGTCAGGCTTGCGTCTACGTCCTTACTGGCCTCTACGGCCAGCCCAGCGATCTTGGTGCCGGTGTCTGTGTTCTGTTGATCGTTCAACTGGTGGTTGCTGGTCTGGTTGTCATCCTTCTCGACGAGCTTCTCCAGAAGGGCTATGGCCTTGGTAGCGGTATTTCCCTTTTCATCGCAACCAACATTTGCGAGTCGATCATCTGGAAGGCTTTCTCCCCGACCACCATCAATACCGGACGTGGCCCCGAATTCGAGGGTGCGGTCATCGCCCTGTTCCACCTGTTGCTCACCTGGCCAGACAAGCAGCGCGCTCTTCACGAAGCGTTCTATCGCCAGAACCTGCCGAACATCATGAACCTCCTTGCCACGCTCGTCATCTTCGCGACTGTCATCTACCTCCAAGGCTTCCGCGTCGAGATCCCAGTCAAGTCGTCCCGCCAGCGTGGCATGCGCGGCTCCTACCCAGTCCGCCTTTTCTACACCTCCAACATGCCAATTATGCTTCAATCTGCCCTCTGCTCCAACATCTTCCTGATCAGCCAGATGCTCTACTCCCGCTTTTCGGATAACCTTCTTGTCAAGCTCCTGGGTGTCTGGGAACCACGCGAAGGCGGATCTGCCCAACTTTATGCCTCCTCGGGAATTGCCTACTACATGTCTCCCCCACTTAACTTCAAGGAAGCTCTCCTGGACCCCATCCACACTGCTGTCTATATCGGTTTCATGTTGGTTGCCTGTGCACTTTTCTCCAAGACCTGGATTGAAGTTTCTGGCTCCGCTCCCCGCGACGTTGCCAAGCAGCTTAAGGACCAGGGACTCGTGATGGCTGGACACCGTGAACAGAGCATGTACAAGGAACTTAAGCGTGTGATCCCTACCGCCGCTGCCTTTGGTGGTGCCTGTATCGGAGCCTTGTCTGTAGCCAGCGATTTGCTTGGAGCTCTTGGAAGTGGAACTGGTATTTTGTTGGCTGTCACGTAAGTATTCCTGTCATTTTTGTCTTCTGTCACACACACACACACATATATACACACTCACATTCCCTTTTATTTTATTTTGTTTTGTTTCTTACTAATAATTGCCGTAGTATCATATACGGATACTTCGAAATCGCAGCACGAGAAGGTGACTTCGGAGCTGGCCTCAAAGGTTTAGTCCCTGGAAACTAAACGAGTCTTATTTATGACGATTCTGCGGGGGGATATTTATTTCCACTCCGCTGTCTTAATATATTCTCATTATTTCTATGTTTTATTTCCATGGTATGGGAGTTATAAATATCCTTTGGTTGTGACAGATCGCATCACATACGCTAACTCCTCGGGCGTGGCGTCAGAAAAATCAAACAGAAACCTTTGAGGCGATAGGGGCTGGGTAGTTTGTTGTAAGGATTCTTTTAGCTATTTTCCTGGTTTTCTTTTAGGTATACCGCAGCTGAGCAAACAAAAATTCCTCTTTTATTCTTTTTCTTCAACCAGCTTTATTGGATTCCCCCATTTTTCTGTTTTTGATGCTAACTCTCTTATTTACCTTTCTTTTTGCGCCTCCGTTTCTTTTAGGTTGGAGGAGTGTGCTTGTTGAAAGAAAGGAACCGAAAAAAAAAATAAATAAATAAAAGAGGCGCTGATTTTCCAAAAAGAAAAAAGCAACTGTATATATACCTACCTAAGCACTATCAATCTACTTAACAGCGTGTAATGATACGGAATCTCTTTGAACAAATTACTTGGCATCCAGATACTCTATCAAAAACTCCTCGCGAAATCGCACCCTTGACAGCCCTTCTCATCCACCCCCATTTCATTCAAGTCCTATAATCCGCATTAATAGTCACATACTCATGACTAAAATCACAAAACCAATAAATCCCCTCTTCCCCAGCCATCCCCTCCCCACCCTTCTCCCCACCACCAAGATCAACCACAATCTCCAAATCTTCATCCTGCAGAATCCTCGCTGCCCGCTCCTCATTCACCATCTGCGGCTCCCCATTAACAAGCAATTTCAACTCTTCACTCCCATCTACAGGTTTAAAGCTCACACTCGTCCGCTCAGGCACCACCGTCCCCACCTGAATCCCCTGCGTATACCCGATGGCACACAATATGCGTCCCCAATTCGCATCTCTGCCATACAGCGCCGTCTTAACCAGCGGCGACCGCGCAATCGTCGACGCAATAGCCCTTGCATCCGCCTGGGACGGCGAATTAAGCACGCGCACAGTGACGAATTTAGTTGCGCCCTCGCCGTCACGGACAACAAGTTGCGCAAGCGACTGTGCAAAGCTTGTCAGGACGGTTTGCATGGCTGCGTAATTTGGGGAGGAGGGGGTGGTTATTGTCTGGCCACCCGCGGCGCCGTTGGCGAGGAGGGCGACAGTGTCGTTGGTGCTTGTGTCGCCGTCTATGGAGATGCAGTTAAAGGAGCGGGAGACGGCGTGGGAGAGGAGGGGTTTTAGAGCGGCGGGGCTGATGGGGACATCGGTGCAGAGGATTCCGAGGAGGGTGGCCATGTTTGGGTGGATCATGCCAGCGCCTTTGGTCATGCCTGCTATGCGGTAAGTGTGGTTAGGGGAGGAGGGGAGGGTGAAGGTGCGTGAGAGGAGCTTGGGGAAGGTGTCTGTGGTGCAGATGGAGCGGGCAGCGTTGAGCCAGGCTTTGTGGGTTGAGGAGAGGTTAGAGTGGGCGACTGGAATTGCGTTGAGGATTCTCTTGATGGGGAGACTGTGGATTGTTTGGATATTAGTGACTGTGTAGGGTAAGGAGGTAAAAGAGGTGGGATGAAGAGTATCAGCTGAGGCCCGTCTTACCGTCGTCCGATAACGCCAGTGCTCATGACGAGCGTGCTAGGTCCCTTAGAACTGGTTGACGGTGTGCCATTGCACTCGTCAACTTTTGCACTCATGCTCTTGGCATCTTCCAAACCTCCCTTGCCCGTTACGGCATTGGCACAGCCGGAATTAATCACCACTCCTGTGATATCGGCACCCTCCCTTGCTTCCAGCACCTGCTTGCTCACCTGGACTGGAGCAGCTTGAAACTTGTTCGTGGTGAAGACAGCAGCAGCAGAACATGGCGTCTTGGAGCATATCAGGGCAACATCGCGAAACTGAGTGTTTGACTCCTTTACCCCGGCATGGGCACCGGCTGCGAGGAACCCCTTGGGGTACGTCCCTGAGCTAGGGACGAATTTCTGTTTCGATGGCGGTATTAAAAAGTCCCTTAAAGTGGAGTAACAACGGGATTGGCTAGTTTTGCTCATGGGAAAGCACACAAATCCGGCCACAACGTGGAAAGACTGTTGGGTCTTCATGATATTGATTTCTTGTTATGAGAATACACCGAATATATCGGCCCCACTTTATACCTAAAGCAGCGGAATATCCGCTAAATAGGAGAAAAAATATGGTACCCTCAGGAAAGATATGTCCGAGTGCAGAGGTGGTTTGTGCAGTTTTGGACGTCCAATCGCTAAGTATACCAAGAATGAACCCTCAGAATTGGTCTTAAGAAGAGACAGGGTGTAGGGTGGGTTTGAAGGTCAAAACTGAGCCTCAAGACGACCACATCTTCCCGAATTGGCTCAATTGACTACCCAATTCTTGATATAATTTCTGTTTTCTCACCGTGACTCAGGTTTGATGAAGTTGAATTTGAGGATTGTGAGATCTGGATGACATAAGACGTCAATCACGTGGGTTCGCGTTGGAGTAACCTAGTTGCCAGCTTCGACTCTCCGATCTCAAAGAGATTTTTATTTTTAATTTTTCTCTTCAACCCACGCATTTCCAGCTCATTTGTACATCGGTTTTGCTGGTGACTTGAATACCTAATCCTTTATTCCCGCGATCAACGATCACAATGAAGCGCAAACTACCAGACACCTCGGAACAAGAAGATAACAGCTCAATCAACACAACACCACGAAAACGACGAACAGCGGATCTCCAATGCTCCTCGAAAAGTAGAAATACAACAGATCTACCCGAGACACCCTCGCGGAAACTACGCGCTGCAAATAATAAGTCCAAGATACAACCTACCCCCGTTGTAAATGGGCCAATCCAAGACTCCCCAACTCCTAAAGGGAAATCCCGATCGTTATTCGCAACACCCTCAAAGGCCACGGGGAAAGAGCCTACAAATGCTTCGCCGCCCATAGTAAGGAATGCTGATCGCTCAGCGAGAAGGAAAAGTGCCCGCGTACTTCTGGACCCTAATGATGACGATGACTGGGACGGTGCAGTTCAATTGGCGCAAGAGATTTGGGATGCGGAAGACGAAGAGACCGGCGCAGACAATGGGGAGAGGGGAACAAAAAAAGGGAAAAAAGCTCAAGTATATGGTGCCGAAAATCCTGAAGCTACCCCGAAACGTCGGGCGGGACGGCCTAAGGGCGCGAAAAATAGGCGCTCTCCTACCCCGGAAGGAGACCTCCCGCCGCACGAGAGATACTTCTTTCAAAACAGACCCGGTCCCGTACAGACTTCGAACAACACATTGGCAAAGCTATCTCTTCTGACGCATGAGGAGTATTTCGAGCAGCTGAGGAAATTTGAGGACCCACACCGAGAAGAGAAGGAGTTTCTACTCGAACTACATGAACGGTCATTTCCACAATGGGAATTTGAGTTGAGCGAGGGATTTAGTATATGTTTATACGGATATGGGTCGAAAAGACGTCTCGTTAATCGATTTGCGGAATTCATTTCCCAACGTCACAGCGATCCACCCACGATTGTTATTGTTAATGGTTATATGTCTAGCACGACGATACGGTCTATACTTGCAACAATCATCGGCGCAATCCTTGGCCCTGATACTCCGTCGAAACTTGGAACTCAACCATCAGAGGTTTTGGAACTCCTTCAGTCTATTCTTGACACTAAACCACCTCCGCACCCGATAATGGTCTTTATAAATTCTATTGATGCTTCCGCGCTCCGGCGTGCCGCTCACCAGTCAATTCTGGCGCGTCTTGCTAGCATCCCTCTAATAAATGTACTAGCCACGGCTGATACACCCAACTTTCCCATACTTTGGGATGTCAGTCATCGGGACCAGTTCAATTTCGTGTTCCATGACTGCACGACCTTCATACCGTATGGCGTGGAATTGAACGTTGTTGATGTGGTGAACAGCTTGCTCGGACATCAAGTACGTCGGATCGGCGGGAAGGATGGAGTCAACTTTGTCCTTAAAAGCCTTCCGGAAAACACACGAAAACTATATCGGTTATTGGTGACGGAAATCCTTACATTATTAGGGGAGCAGCATCTTTCCGATGATGAGGACGCTGGCGCTGGTGGGAAACAAGATCGTGGTGGTAATGAAGGGGAGGAAGTAGCCATTGAATGGCGAACGCTATTTCACAAAGCTGCTGAAGAGTTCATCTCCTCATCAGAGATGATGTTCCGTACCCAATTGAAGGAATTCTACGACCATCAAATGATCGTGTCTAGAACTGATGCCAGCGGGGTGGAACTGCTTGGCATTCCACTATCCAGAGAAGAAATGGAAGGGGTCTTGGAGGATCTGGTTATTGATTGACATGCAATATTAACAATAGTAAGCATGTTGTCTTCTTCCTGCAGTTGCGTTTTTGTAACCTCCATGCCATCTATATCTATTTACGCGCATATGATACCCTCCCCATCTTAGAGCTTAGATGAATATATTAACAGAGAGATAGCTGTTTCCTATCAGCCAAAACTCCGAGTTTCCAAAATTTTGCTGCCTTGCTTAGCTGCATAGATCCAGGAAGCGAACAGCATCTCGTAATCTTTGACATGTTATGTTGTCTAGAATTGTGCAAACGCAGATAGCAACATCATAACCCCGAAACTAACTTTGAAAGGGGCTTTCTCAGTCAACAGCCGTTGGACATTAACGGATTTGACATGTTTTTTTAGCCAGTCGGTCGGGACGATATTGTAACCCTTAGAAGCGGCCCACTGATAGTTACCAAGGACATGGACAGTTAGCAACCTGAGGCACAAGGATGGAAGTATCCGATAGCCGATCGCAACAACCAGCTAATTCTCCAATTCACCAACAAAATTTTCAAAAAATAAAACACTAGATACAACGAGAATCTTGAAAATAGCATACCTGAATCCCCAAAATCGTGATTCCCAACGCAAACACCAACGCCCTCGAAAATATCCTCAATCCAATCCCGGCCAATAAACCCAGCACACTTCCAAGGCTAATCTGCCCTGCTGTCTTCTCGCTAATGCCGCCACGGCTGCGGACTGGATTCGCCGTTTGAAACCATGTGCTGCTGCTGCTACTTGATTGTGAATGGCCGGCAGCGGAGAAGGGAGCAGGAGCGTCGCAATGTATAGGCTGTCGTTGGAAGAGGGCGGAAGAGAGGGCGAGGCCAAGGGGAAGGGCGAAGATGATGGGCCGGGCTGGGACCAAGAGGCGGGTGAGAAAAGGGAGGGACATCGTGGTGTTCCGTCAATGGAAGTGTTTGGGCAATTTATCCGGGGCGTACGGAGTCGTATTTGAGGAATTGGAGGAGGTATTTGCCAATTGTGTGGGGCAGCGGTCTGGGGAAGGTTGTGTGGAGTCCACTATTCTAAGGCCCTCGGATAGCTGTACGTTATTGTGCGATCGACAGGAAACGGGTGATGTTGTGATGATGTCATACGCTGAGAAGTGGAAGGTGGAATTAGGCTTTTAAGATTTGTGCTAGTCATCGGGAGCCTTACTCAATATGGGTTAGTGGCGGCTGGGCCTTACCATAGGTTGAATGTTCAAATTCTCTTTCTCTCTCTCTGTTTATTATACTCATATGGATGATGGAGGTCTATATTATGCACTATCAACATAGCTATGTGGAGCTTGGATTCTTAGGAGCCATTTTACACGCCATCAGTGAGGAATTGCTGCCTGATCTTGCTCTTCCAGCAGTTTTATTGATCAATGCTTGATCTGGTTTTCCCTGTGTTGAAAGCAATCTGCTCATTTCTATATTGAGCTCAGTCACGGCTATTACGGTGCTTGCTTGTGAGCTGGATCGTTTTGCAAGGACACCCCTTGAAAGGCATTTGTCTGATTCATGACATAGGGAGTTCCACTGATACATTATCTTGTACCACCCACTCTTTACCTAAGACTCAAATCGATTGCAAGAGGCTATGGGGGAGTGTCCTTCAGCAGCTTCCTCTCGTCTGGGAAAAATTTACCTTTATACACCTTCCTATCGCCATTACAACTCTGGTTGTATGCTAGATCTCCTACCGTTTTTCTTGCGTCCATTGGCGAACTTTAAGGGACCTCTGCCAGCTCGTGCAACGACGTGGCAGTAAACGTCCATTGAGCTTGGTCTTGGAATATCTATGGTTGGTAAACTAAGGGATCTACATGAAATATATGGTCAGAGTTTTCATTCTTTCAATATTAATATGTTGTGTCATTGACCAAGGACCACTCGGAGAAAAAAGAACAGAAAAGAGAAAGAGAAAGAAAGAAATCACCTGTGGGATTTCTCTTTTCGCTTTAAGATGTATTAATAGTTGTTATATGTTGTGGCTGCGGGTGAAATTATTTGCATTGTTCTGAATGAGATGGGATTAATATTTGCAAGAATCCACCCTCTTAGTTGCCCTTCGCGAAACTTTTATATTAAGAGGAGGGCAAATGTGATTATAAAGGAACCACTAATTACATTCAACTAATGACAAATACAGCTACGCCTCTCAAAACCTTCTACCTTTAATGAGATATATCACAGTTGCCAGCATTAGAACAAAGAGACTGTGATCCCTATATTCATTCTTCGTTTGAATTCCTCATCTACTACGAAGCCAAAGAGCGGAAGGATATTCTACAGCCTCTCTTCTCTAGGCGGGCGACAATAGAGATGCAGACCTAGTCCACGAGAAGGTACACCATCATTTTGGAACATACAAAACTTCAACCTCCCCTTTTATTCTTTCCGGTTATTATTCCAATTCCTTCCTTCCAGTCACCTTTCTGACATATATAGTATGCAAGATCAACCAACTATGCTCTTGTACCCTTCACAAGTAACGCGAAAGGCAAATCTTCAGACTTGCCATGGACAAGATTACACACTTTTGCTTCGCGCAGTCCACCAACGCGATCGATGCTCCTTAATTCCGCGCCCAATCATCGAAAATATGGAAGCAAATCTCGAGCCATTTGTCACTTTCAAACACTTTAGCCTTATACGGTGGGGGAACTAAACCAGCTTTAGCAAATAGAGTCTTACCTGGTATGAAATACATCGCATTTGAGACAATGTTTTGAAGATTCGACATGAGACTAGATTGCACGAAGCAAGTGTCATTTATAAAGATGCCTATCTCATCCCATTTAGACCTGTCAAATCTGACGAAATGGATTTTGACCCTCCGACCTCTCCTGGCGAGAATGTTTTGTCCCCTGCTTTTACGGTAGTCGTTTGCAAGCATTTTGCATAGTGAAGTCGCGATATGAGAATGAGAAAATGAACCTGGAGAAGGAATGGCATTTACAATAATTTGATCTTGTCTCGGTTGAAGAGTTTATTGAACTGGATATATATATATTTGATTTTAGGGAATCCGCATTTATTGTCAAATTACGTACAGCACTTCATGAAGCTGCGGGAGATGCATACAGGCTGGTTTTAATTACAAGCAGATGCTGGGATGCAGACAAACTGCCAGATCGGATTTCAAAAGGCAGCATTTTAGCATTTCTCCTTCCATGCTCTTAATTCAGCCAATTCGCCTGACGCACGATACATATTATCAGAAAAGGAAATTCATACTCACTCTCAATTTCCGTGTCATTTCTCCCCATCCCACTCCTCACCTAAACCAACAGATGCCGTTTTAAATAACTCCAGTACCCCAATTACTTCATAAGGGTCGACACATGGTGCGAATCAACTCTCACCAACGACTTCGCTAAACAAATACACGAAAACCCCTTTAAATCCCATCCAAATTTGCAACCGCCTCAATTTCGATAGCCATTCCAAACGCCAAGTTCTGCACCCCCACAACCGTCAACAGCGGCTGGTGATTGGGGAAATACTTGCGCAGATTGCGAATGATATGTTTGGCAATATTTTCATCGAGCGGGACAGTGTAACAGCGGAGCTTGTATATCTGATCCCAACCTGTGCCGCCGGCCTGTTTCACAGCATACTCGACATTGGAGAAGGCCTGGTCAACCTGTGCGCCAATATCGTCGGGGATTTTCTCGGTGATGCGATCCCAGCCGCCTAATCGGGTGGCTAATTAGTTGAAAGTGGGACTTATTTTGGGGGGGGAAGGGGAACTGTTTACCCTGGCCGGAAATCTCAATCGTGTTGCCGATTTTAACGGTCTGGCTATAATGGGTGGAATCGCGGGCGGTTTCGCCGAAGCCTTCGTAGCTGGGGTAGTTGAGGTGAGCCATGGCCTGTTTGGATTTTGGGGCGATGTTCAGGCCTATAAGCTGAGAAGAAGAATTGGGGTGGGTGTATAGGGGTATCGATATTAAGATGTTACGAGTTTGGTTCGATTACTCCTTTGTAAATTGGGGAAAGATAATACAACGGAATCAGTTCGGGCTACACACGTCTTAAATATTATTTCAGAATCAAATCCGTCTCCTGCAACATGCCCTTTGAGGGGCAGATAGGGCCGATTGACCCCGCATATTTTTGTGGATCTATTTAAAGCGGGGGTTAAAGATGTCGAGCCGGAGAGCTAATTTAGAGGTGAGGATCTAAACATATAAAAGAATAAAAGGAAAAGAAAAAGAAGAGGTCAGTGCTGTGTGATATGAGCAAAGATAGCCGTGCATCTCGATACTCCCTAGGGTTGAATAAACCCTGCCGGCTCAACTATCACCCCGCCGGTTCAATCCTGGTTAGCCACCCAGACGGGCGGGCAAAAGTAACCCAGGGATTGCAGCAGACGCTGAATTTATCATCCTCACGATCATTATTAATCGATTGTTGACCTGGAACGAATTGATTTTTCTTAATCGGCTAGTAGGTAATTATCTATAGCACAGGACTACCAGATTGTCGAATGATTCAGAACGCGAGCGGCTTGGGAAGTTTCTATTCACTTATCCCCATCTCCGTCCACAGACGCTGCTAAGGCCTTGGTAGAAAACCTGTTTCCTCCTTCCGCTACGAATGTTAGCGGGATGGCCTTCAGCATTGTCCAACTTAGGTGAGTATCAAAGTTAGGGGCTGAGAAAACTATGACTTGTGATTACAAAGCTCAAAGCTATGCCTGGTTAGTCGAATATGGATCCAGTCTTTAAAAAGTGATAGATAGATCCATAGTGAGGATATATATTTCCAAGTGACACTTCTGCTGACATTCTCGAGGAGGATTTGCAACTCCATTGCTGTTCTATGAATGCGTGGCGATGGCAGCTTTGCGGTCTGCAACGGGCGGCAATGGAAATCCATTCCTTAACTACATGTGAGTCCATCGTTCAGTTGGAAGATATAACTTTGTTCTTTTAGTGGTTGCTGGCCCCGCCAAAAATGGATAGATATATCGTCGCAACATGGATTCGTACCCAATATCTATAAATGATACGCAAAGCTAGTATCCGCGTAGCAGCGGGGAAAGATCCAACTATAGCCCAACCCCCCAATTTCTGAGGACCGCGGGACATTGCCTGACGCGTGTTCAAGATCGATGGACGCTTTGACAGTCGCTTCTATGAAACGACTTCATTGAGCGCCATGCATTTGGTAAGTCTTCTGGCTGGATAATTAATTGACAGGACAAGAGACCCCGAGGATATCCACCTTCCCTCTGCAGAATATATACATTGCAGTGACCGCCACGAATGGAGGGAAGCAATATCAGTTGCGGAGGAGACATTTGTTCGATTTTCTATCCATATCTTCGGGTCCAGCACCGCAGAGTGAGAAAAGAAAATGGAGATTGCCCCTCGTTCCCCTCGAAAATGCAGTGAGAAGCATGCATGAAGCCATTCCGAGAAACTGGCTAGGCAGGTGAGACGTTAACTCGGCTCCAAAGTCCAACCAGAAGCTGGCAATGTCACCGGGTTGGATTGTGGGGCGGCTAGAAGTCGAAGGTTGAAAAACGAAATCCCACGTAAGCTGCCAGAACCCAGAATCCCAGAATCCCAGATCCGGTGTCAGTCAAGCAACTGTGTCTGCTGTCCATGCCCGCCAAAAACGCGGTTACGGTGTGGATAAGTTCAACCCATGAAATCCCCGCACAAAACAGCTCGAGTGGCATATTGGCCAGCTAATAAATAGCTAACTTCAACCACCAGCGTGTAGATGGATAAACAAGATAATAGCTGATGATAGATACAACTACAGACAATATATTAGTTCCTCCGGCTGAAGGTTGCGCCGGGAGTAGCCGGGCGCTTACTTAAGCCGGATTGCGGCAGAGCCACCGGGCCACGCGAGCCCTGATGATTAATTAATTATTAATTGATTATAAATTTAAATAAACTATTCCTCAACGTCCTCGTCGTCCTCAAACGTCAAACGTTCCTCAGATCCCAGGATACTCGGAGTTGAAGTAGCTGTTTACAATCGTGCCCGAGACATCAGAGCAACCCCTTCTGAAGGCAGCTTCCCGTTGGCGCAGCGTTCCATTCGTTGGTTAACTCTCCAGTTAAACGGCATCACTGACTGCAGTGCCCAAGGTACCTGGCGCTTTTTAACTCTGCGCCCTTGTGGGAACAAACTCTCCCCCTGGCGCTTTTCTTTCTCCCATAGTGACTCACTCGGCGCTGCGGTGCTGAACAGCTAATCTCGCAGTTTATCCGGTCCTCGAAGTTGTCGTTCCCATAATTTCTTCTGCAATTCCTTAACGCTCCGTGGTGAAAATCCTTCCTCTCCAGCGCAAAAGAGTTCTGCGTTCTGTCCATAGTGTGACCAAGGACATTTCCGATTCAATCTTGTCCCATCCCCGTATTCATTTTTAAAAATAAGATCTTTGCCCCTCCTCTGAAGAACCTTTACCCCTCCACACCTCAAAGTGTCAAGTCAACCTAGAAATCTCCCCCGCAGTATCACTCATTCCCAATGGCAACAGAAGCACCTAACGGCCCCACGCCCATCAGCAATGCTGTCGCTTCTACGTCACCGGCCGACTTCACTGTCAAGGCCGGCCTTGCTCAAATGCTGAAGGGCGGCGTCATCATGGATGTAGTGAACGCAGAGCAGGTACCTTCCCCCCGCCCTTTTTTTTTTTTTTTTTTTTTTTTTTTTTTTTTTTTATATATATATATATATACAAAAAAAGAAGAAAAGAAAAGAAAAAATTGTAACCTTTGTATCTTCGCCCCGGAGTGTGTGTGACCATTATCAACTATCACGAACCATTCCACTCCGTCTTTCACGCCACCAAACGAAACTTCTGACCAAAGCATCGGCTTTTTAAACATGTTAATAGGCTCGTATTGCCGAAGAAGCGGGTGCTTGCGCCGTCATGGCGCTTGAGCGGGTGCCAGCGGATATCCGTGCTCAAGGCGGAGTGGCGCGCATGTCAGACCCATCAATGATTAAGGAGATTATGGGAGCTGTGACAATACCCGTCATGGCTAAGGCGCGGATAGGCCATTTCGTCGAGTGCCAGGTACGTGTGTCCTTTTGTACAAGGTTTTTTTTTTTTTTTTTTCTTTTTCAAAAAAAATAAAATAAAAATAAACAAATAAATAAAAATAAAAATAAAAAATAAAAATAAAAATAAATAACAAATTGTATATACCACCTTTCTACGCAGAACCACCACTCTAACCCAATATCAACACCTCCAGATCCTCGAAGCCATCGGCATCGACTACATCGATGAATCCGAAGTCCTCACCCCAGCCGACCAGCTCTACCATGTCACCAAACACCCCTTCAAAGTCCCCTTCGTCTGCGGCTGCCGGAACCTAGGCGAAGCCCTCCGCCGCATCTCCGAAGGCGCCGCCATGATCCGTACAAAGGGCGAGGCAGGCACAGGCGACATCGTCGAGGCCGTCTCTCATATGCGCGCCGTCAACAGCCAGATCGCCAAGGCCCGCGCCATATTGCTATCCGGCTCCTCGTTGCCGGGCGGAAGCGTCGAAGCCGAAGCTGAGCTGCGAGCCTATGCGCGCGAGCTGGAATGCCCATATGAGCTGCTGCGGGAGACGGCGGAGAAGGGCCGGTTGCCAGTCGTGAACTTTGCGGCGGGCGGGGTGGCCACGCCTGCTGATGCGGCATTGATGATGCAGCTGGGGTGTGATGGAGTGTTTGTTGGTTCTGGGATTTTTAAATCGGGAGATCCGAGGAAGCGGGCCAAGGCCATTGTCCAGGCCGTCACGCACTACAGGGATGCAAAGGTGTTGGCGGAGTTGAGTCAGGGGCTTGGAGAGGCTATGGTTGGGATTAGCGTGAGGGATATGGCGGAGGGACAGAAGTTGGCGAAGAGGGGGTGGTAGATATGTGTTTCATGTTTTAGGGGTCAGTGCTGAACAGTTGATGTTGGGGTTGTACAGCGAGCGAACGTACGATTTAACATGTACATAGACTCAAAAAAGTGAATACCACTTGTTGGGCAGCTGTATATGTATTGTCCGGTACAGTTATTTTATTACTTGGGCATGCTTAGATATTCAAAAATGGGAATCGGGAGAAGCAATGGACGGTAGAAAGAGGAGAAGGAGAAGAACCAGAGCCATTAATAATACCCCTTGCATATACAGCTTCAACACCTATGAGTGTTAAGGGAAATGGACATTAGCCTCCTATTCCTCTCCTTATTTCCCCTTCCCAATACATTTCAAGTTTGTGTGGTTTTGTATTTCTCAATTCAAAGTCCTTTCGACATATCAAAGGCACGAAAAGCTAACTAAAGACCCCGACAAAAAGCCATGCCTCAACTAATGATACAATCACCCCCACGAAACAAAAGCGCATGAAATGCAAACGCGCAAACATGCCAAATCCACAATATGCAAAGGTGGCACGAATCTATATCTGCCTTTCCTTTCCCCCCCACCTTACCAACCCACACCCCAACCACCCTCCAATCCCCTACCTACCACCACCTATCCTAACTCGCATACTCAAACCCCTTCCCCCTACACGCAATCCAGTAATCCCTCACAACACGATTCGTCCCCTTCGAACCCCTCTGCAAGATTATCGACGACAAGAACCTCTCCCGCTCCGCCTTCTCAGGTATCCGTCCTATCCCCACGCTACCCCCTGGTGTAGCAATATTAACCCCCAACTCCTCCAGAGCAGTCCTAAAATGCACCCGCGCCGCACCCTGGCAGTGGAATACGAATTTCTTGATAACCTCAGACAGGTGGTCGAGATCCGAGCGCGCACAGTGCCCGGATACCTGGTACATAAGGATTTTGCCGAGGGAGGAGAGGCAGGTGTCGAAAAAGTGGGCTGTTGGGGGAATCGTGTCGTTGGGTGTGACCGCGGTTGCGGCGGCTGGGTGCTTAACGGTGGAGCTACCGGGACCTGGCTGGAGTTCAGGTGGTAGATCTGGGAGGGAGAAGAGGGTGGACCAGAAGGCTGAGGCGGAGCGGAGTGGGAGTGGGTCTGGTCCTTTCAGCACTGCCATGGTAAAGGTGAGGATAGTGGGGATGACGGGGCTGTGTTGCGGCGTTGGTGGGTGGATTAGGTTGAAGAGCGCTGCTTTGTGTTTTGGTAGCATTAAGTTGAGGAAGTCGGTGCAGCTATGCGCGACTTCCGGGTCGTACTGGGTGGGCTGGGCCTTCATGAAGTTCATCAGCTCGTAGACGTGAATTATTAGTTCTGTGGCTTCGCTTTGGACTGCGGAGGGGTTCGCCGAGTGAGATGCTAAGAATGCTGAGGCGGTTGCCATGATAGTAGGGAAGCGAGGAGAGGTAATACTGGCAGTTTTAATGAAGCGGATGGTAACTTGAGGCGGCAGTACGTATGGGCCGGGGGTAACCTCTGTGTATCCGGCCTTGAGGACGTCGCAGGCAGCTTCAATTACGTCACCGTCCATCGGGAATGTGCCTATTAGTATGTCAAGGATCTGAATGATGTATGCTTGTGGTGTTTGCCCGAGTTCATTGTCAGTCCAGAAATTCTTCGCATCAGGGGAAGGCGGCTCCGAATCAAGGTCAATAACAGCATCATCAGGAGGAGCCCGGAACCCCTTCCCTATACTTGCAGTGCAACGCATCGCCTTGATACCCTTTTCGAGAGCATCATCATACTGATTATATTGTATTTCTTGTCGAGCTTGTTCTGCTAGCTGGTGGAGGGGCATCAAAAGTTTGATCAAATATGTCGCCTTAACTGTATCTGAAGTGGCAGCTTGTACAACTGCTGCAATGCCTTCTGATACCCGCTCAAGGGTAGTGACATTAACTGCAGAACTGGAACGAAGCTGATCAAATTTATTGATGAAATCATCAACATACATCGGGAGTGCTTGGCGACAGTTCTGGCATAGAAAGGAAATTGATTTGGAGGCAGCTTGATCGCATGATTGCGCATCTAGGGAGTTAAATAAAAAGTTGAGAACTCGTGGGAGAAGGTAATGGTTTCGTTCAAAGTATACTGTATACCTTGCAATCATGTCGCATAGAGTCTGGCGGGGCTTCATCGGTATTGAAATCCGATTGAAACAAATGCCATCGAATATTTCCGAACGGAAAATATTGAAGAGCAACTTGTCCACTTTTACGCTCTCCGCAACTGAGTCAGCCATGAAGGCAAGGCAAAATATTGCAACTTCAAAACTGTCCCATACTTGGGTGTTTATCGACTCGGTTGCTCGTTCAACGAGCTTTTCAATAAGCCCAAATCCCAGAAGTGGATAGGTAGAGAGTAAGAAGTCGGCAAAGTCGCGCCTAAATCCATTGAAATTCCTAACGTCGTCATCGTCCCACTCAGTTAGCACTGATGGACTGGGGTATCGGAGTTTATCATAGCAGTCAGCGATGACTTGAGCAAACTCTCCCGTTATACGACCTGGCTCAACTTCTGCTTCGCCCTGCATGACGTAATCGCTAATATCATCCACGGCCTCTGTCCAATACTCCAGAAGCAATGTGCTTGCTTTGTCGTCAACTTCTACAAACCCTGGTCCGCGGAAAAGAGTATGGAGCAAAAACAGGGTTCTTCGGTCCTCTTCATTTAGTTCGCCGGTTAGGAGATGTATTTGCTGCGCCGTTGCGTATCGGAGCAATAAGTCCAAGAATCGCATATTATCCTCCTCGTAATCGCCCTTCAACAGAGCCAACGAATATTTTTCACCAAAATTTCCTGAGAGGAATTGCAAAATCGCTGCCATGTGCTCACTGGTCAATAACTTTGCATGACTATTAAGAATCTCGGCCAGAAGTTCCATTGACATCTCTGAAAGCTCAGGCACTGTTAAGAATTGAACAGAATAATTCAAAGAGACTTCAACTGCCGCTAAAAGACCATCAAGGGAAAGACGGTCTCCCCTAACTGCAATGAGCCATGCCTATAAAACAGTCTTTAGTAGTGAGTATGAAACGCTCATGGGAGTGTGGGAACTTACGTTTAAAGACTTCATCGCTTCAATAGCTAATTGATTTAGCTGTTCTGAGAGAGAAACCTGATTGGCGCCTGCGGTAAGATTGGATGTCTGCTGTAGAACGAACTCAACAAGGTAAAATGCATCTCTGAGATTGGCTCCTAGACGCTCTCGGAGATCTCTACTTAAATTATCAGCATATGTTCGGTTCGGTTCACTGATGGCAAGGAAATAAGGTGCTGCTGCGCACTCACTCATATAAAGTGTACCGCAACGATTCCTCTGCCAAGGTTGTGGAAAATGATAGCAGTGGAAGCATTCGTTCATAACTGAACGAGGGCAGAGCAAGCTTGTCGAAACTTTCCTGGTCACATTGGTCTTCTAGAAGATACTTTCCACTAGCCACAGACATGGCGATCTGTCTCACACAGTGTGTCCAAGGTGCACCGGGCTTGAAGAAGAAAGTTGTCAAGGTGGTCATAAATTTTCTCATGATGATGGAGGTTTCATCCCTCGTGATTAACAGTATAAGGATGTTAATCAGATGCGCCAGGAGGTCTTTGGCTTTCGCTTCTCCAAGATTTACCCTGCAGCAGGGTCAGCCTGAGATGCTAGAAGGACGGCCCTGGGGGTAGGATACACCTACCAGTCTTGGTGGATTTTAATGGTCAGGGTGAGCGCACCAAAGAATCTCGCATTGGTGTCATCACTAGCTAGCAGGCCATCTGCAATGCTCCACCCTGCCTCTGACTTCTGCAGCGCCTGCAATCTCTCCTGGATGGACTTAGCAAGTCCCGCATTCCCAGGAGCATTGAGGGCGTCGACAAGCTGACCAAATGAATGTTAGATAGGGCTATTCGAATGATTGAAACACAAACAAAAAAAAAAAAAAATACAACGTACTTGTCGGGCTTCATCAAGGGGCCCCTGGACCTCCTTTGGAGCTGGGGGATTTCCTATCATCATCCCTTTCCTCGATATATGGGATATGCCACTCTGTGCCGATGGCTAAGAGAAACTCCAGGTCACGTGGTGTGAAATCCTGTCCATATATCACCCCAATCGGTCAGGAAAACGAGATGGAAAGGAGATGGAAATTGGACAGCTGTAAAGTGAGAATTCGTCAGATTGAAATACGCAGCGAGGGTGAAGCAAATTTATGTATCAGTTGCCATGGGGGGACCAAGACGGGGCGGCGTCAACAGCAAAGCAAAAACTGTTGCTTAATCACAGACAGAAGGATAAACTTGTCCATAGGCAGAGCCAAAAACAGCACAAATTTATATTGCCTAACTCCTGGGCTCATCAGTGGAATCAGCCCTGAGACATTTCTCCTAAGTGAAAAATTGGCAGATGATTTTTAGATTGGACACTTGGGAGATCGGATATTTGCCACATGCGGGAGAGGCGAGTTGCGGGAGAGGCGAGTGAGTCTCTTTCTTTAACGTATTTTTCCAATACAAGCAACTTCTATCCCATATAGCTGAGTTCCAGGCGATTCCATGCATATATGATAGAGTCAGTCTTATACACAGGATGAGGTTTTCCTTTTGTATATGCACAGCAGCAGAGCCAGGGGTACACAAACACAAACCAAACAAAGGTTGACTTGACTCGCCCCCGATGTTTGGGGGCTGGTGACAGGGGGGAAGGCTCGCTTAGTCAGGCGCATCCCGTGACTCTCTTCTTCTCGAGCCGGAATTTCTCCAAACACGACGTTCAAACGAATCTCAACGTCTTCGCAACAGAGGAATGAATATACGCCTGCTCTTGGTTATTATTTCCTCTGTTACGCCAAATGCTGTTTGCTGACTGCCAATTGACTGGTCATCTACTGTTCAAAATACCCCGAATCAACACCAATCATACTCTGAAAGCCCTTTCGCCAATTATCTATAAATCGTTCCCCCTAGCTTGCGGCTAGTTGCTCACGCATACCACTGGGCTGGCTGGCCAGAACTTGGATAGTGAATTATCTTTCCCTCCGGCATTCTATCTGCACCTCGCAAAATCCCATATCAACCTTATCAGGGACTATGATAAATGCTGCTTTTCCGTCATTCGTGCCGTTTTACATCTACACCTTTTGCTCGGCCTTTACAATCGTTGAACCCCTTTATCAAACCCGCATCTAGGTCGTATTCCTGTTCAGCAGAACGTCAGTCTGCAGATATGGAAACCGTTGATACGTCGCAGCGCCTGGCCTGTTTGAGGGAGTTGATGAAAGAGAGGAAAGTCGACGTCTACCGTATGGATTCATAGAATTGCTGTTGCAAGAGGCCGCTTTCTGATATTTAGGTATACTTTAGTTGTGCCCTCTGAGGATAGCCACCAGTCGGAATACATCGCCCCTTGCGATGGTCGTCGCGGTCAGAATATCTCTTTCCTTGTTATCTAGATAATATCGCCGCCCCATTTTTCACCTTTTCAAAGACCTCTGCTCATGATTTCTATTAAAGTACAGAATTCATTTCCGGGTTCTCTGGTTCTGCTGGATGCGCCATTGTGTCGATGACCAAAGCTGCTCTGTCCACGGACGGACGATATTTCAATCAGGCATCAAAACAGCTAGATAACAACTGGTTGCTCTTGAAGAGGGGTATTGAGAGTATGCCTACCTGGCAAGAATGGTATGATCCAGAAAATGCGACAAATAACATATAACACGGGAAGTCGTATATTGAGAAATACTTTCATAGGACCGCGGAACAATTAGAGGGCGGTAAAGTTGTTGGGGTCGACCCATCACTCATCACAGCCTGTGAGTGATTTCTCAGCCCCTACAAATATTTCCCAGTCAAGAGGGTGATTGACGCGTTCCAGCCGACGCACGGAGCCTTTCGGAAACAATTAAAAAGAGCGGTGGCTCCTTGTTAGGCCTGCAGGAGAACCTTGTCGACCTTGTTTGGGGAAAAGACCGCCCCTCCCGTCCAAGCAAAAAAGTGACCGTCCATCCTGTCGAATTTGCAGGGAAGTCATTCGAAGAGAAAATTACCGACTTACGGAAGGAACTCGAGAAGAAGAAAAGCGCAGGATTTGTTGTCTGTATGTGTCTGGCGTGCTCTGGAATACGAGTAGATATGCTGACCTAAAAGTATAGCGATGCTTGACGAAATCGCATGGCTATTTAACCTTCGAGGAAATGAGTATGAATATATGAACGGCTTTAGTTCATTTGATTCCTCCCACTGACCCTCTTCATTTACAGTATCCCATACAATCCAGTGTTCTTCGCATACGCCATCATCACACCATCAACTGCTGACCTGTACATCGACGAGGACAAGCTATCTGCCGATGTGAAGAAACACCTAGGTGATAAAGTATCTCTGAAGCCATACACCTCCATTTTCGAAGACGCAAAGGCTTTAGGTCAATCTGCTCAAGCGGAAGTTAATGGTGGTGCATCAGACCCACCAAGGAAATTCTTCATTTCAACGAAAGCATCGTGGTCCCTTAGCCTTGCGCTAGGCGGCGAAAATAAGGTTGAGGAGGTTCGAAGTCCCATCTCCGATGCCAAGGCCATAAAAAATGATGCTGAACTTGAAGGCATGAGAGCTTGCCATATCCGCGACGGGGCTGCGCTTACCAAATACTTCGCCTGGCTTGAAAATGAATTGCTTAACAAGAAGACGGTTCTTAACGAAGTAGAAGCCTCCGACAAACTCGAAGAAATTCGATCAAAACAAAAGAATTTTGTCGGACTTTCGTTTGATACCATATCATCTAGTGGTCCAAATGCCGCGGTGATTCATTACAAAGCAGAAAGAAACAACTGCTCTATTATTGACCCCGAGGCTGTATATCTATGTGACTCAGGTGCACAGTATCTGGATGGCACCACTGACACAACGCGTACGCTGCACTTTGGCGAGCCAACGGAGAAGGAAAGGAAAGCTTATACACTTGTTCTCAAGGGCATGATTGCCATAGACACTGCCATATTCCCCAAGGGAACAACTGGGTTCTCTTTGGATACTTTTGCGCGGCAATTTCTCTGGAAAGAAGGCCTGGACTATCTCCATGGTACCGGACATGGCGTAGGGTCGTATTTGGTATGATTTATCTATTTCTTCTAGGCTTCTCAAGAGCTAACGGATTACAAGAATGTCCACGAGGGTCCAATTGGAATAGGCACGCGAGTTCAGTATTCCGAAGTCCCCATTTCTGCAGGCAACGTGATATCAGACGGTATGTTTGCAACACCTTTAGAATTTTATTGTGGAATCCGCTGACAGATTTGTTAGAACCTGGCTTCTACGAGGATGGAAATTTTGGTATCCGCATCGAAAGTACGTTTTTGCCAGCCGCTGCAAATATAAAATTCCCTTACTAACATCCTATCGTAGACATAATAATGGCCCGAGAAGTGAAAACAACGTTCAGTTTCGGAGAGAGGCCCTGGTTAGGCTTTGAGCATGTTACCATGACACCACTATGCCGGAAACTTACCGATCCAAGCCTTCTAAGCGATGCAGAGAAAATATGGATTAACGAATACCACAATGAAGTTTGGGAGAAAACTAGCGGCTACTTTGAGGAGGACGAGCTGACAAGAAACTGGTTGAAGAGGGAAACTCAACCCATCTGAGTAAATATTGTGTCCGTGTTCTACTGTATATACCAGAGGACTGTTTGGTATTGCTATCTTTTTAAATAATTCCTTCATTCTGGTGTTGGTTTATCATTTCTGCAACTAGAGGCACCATACCCAGTACAATGTAGTTATTTTTTTTTTCATTAATTTTCCACTTGTAAATTGCTCTTGCACCATGGAGATTAAATGTCACTAAATTAAACATCTCTTCGTAGTCACCAGAGTCGTCTTATTTGGGGAGAATATTTAAATGAGGAACTTCGCGCTTACTTCCACTGAGGATTTTGTATCTCCACACCCTTCCGTCTACGAAATTAAAACCACGACCAGAATAAACAACCAATTTCCCAGCCAAACTATATACCGTCGATTCTGAATAAAATACAAGGATCAAGTCGCGGACCTCTGCGATCACCATGGTCCCTCCCTCTCCAACCCAATCCCAACACCTCAGTAAATCCTGAAACAACCCTCACCATCTCCGCAACCTGGTATGAATAGGAACGGCCTCCCGAGCGGGGGCTCTACATCGGGCCGCTCTGAACGAGATTATGGACTGTCTAGAACGGAAAGCAACTCGCTAAGTGCCACCTCGAGTGCCGGGTATGCCTCCTCGCGAGAGCGACGTGCTGGTGGATACGGGGGTTTCTATGATGGCGGTTCCGCAGCGTCAACATCTTCGCTACACAGTTCTGAACAGCCATTCCGGACCCCGTCTTCTCGCTCGCGGCCATATGATGTCGATACGGGGCCCATGTGGAATAGTGGTGGCAGGGATGACGCGACGTATGGCTATGGTGGCAGGAATTGGGCTAGGAAGAAGTCCGATGCTACATCTACGAGGAGTGGTCCGCAGCCGATTGAGGGTTGGTTTGACTTTCCAAGGTTACCCGCGAAGGACTACGCTGGGGATCTAGAGACTTCTAATAAGGTTGTTCATGGGGCTGACTTTGCTTTTGATATAGATATCCTCCGAATGATCGAGCAGGAATGGGACTTCATGGCGACTGATGATTGTGTCCCGGTCCAGGTGGGCCTTCAGCTGATGGACTCGAGCACGCTTGGGAAGGCGGATCGAGAGCCGGATTTTATACGGGTGCATAAACAGATACAAAAGTCGTTGAAGTCGGTCGTTAATGGTTTGTTGGATCCTAAACTGCACGCAGCATAACTATGGGAGCGTAATTGCTAAGGTCCTCCATTTTAGAACATCACCAGGGGTTTAATAGCTCTATCGGAACGTACCATACTATCCAGTCCAGCATCCAAAGTTCCCAAAATCGCATTCGAACGCTGAAAGGGGCTCTGCTTGAAGCCAAAGCAGGTTTACTTACGACGAAGCCAGAACTAAAGGGGCTCGCGACGGCGTCGCAGAACTACGACGATATATTACAATTATTTGGCCAGATTGAGAATATACAGTCTCTACCAGAGAAGCTCGAGGCGCGCATTTCGGAAAAGAGATTCATTGCAGCGGTGGAAATACTCCAGGATGCCCTACGTCTAGTACATCGACCGGAACTCGACAACATCGGAGGCCTTGGCGATCTGCGGACATACTTCACCAACCAAGAATTGTCGTTGACAGATATCCTAGTTGAAGAGCTGCATGATCACCTATATCTAAAGTCTCCGTATTGTCAGGATCGCTGGAAGTTGGCAAACGGAGACGAGGCGAAGGACGGTTCAAAGCCAACCGTTTTAAGTGCTGCTTCAAATTGGGAAAAACCTGTTTTCAATTACCTAGCCAATTTAGATGCGACGGTTCCCGTTACGGAGGATGCTTCTCGTAGTCCGGAGGCCGATACCTTCCACTATATACGCGTGCTCATTGAGGCGTTCAACAAAATGGGCAATCTTGAAGTTGCTGTGGATCGGATCGAGCAGAGGCTTCCAGTGGAACTCTTTGCTGTCGTTGATAAAACGAGTGCCGAAGTAGCTGCTCGCCACCCAGAGCATAGGCGTAATGCACCGACGCGAGACGGTAGAATTTACGGAATCCCAACGGAGCTGGGCGGAGACCGCGGATACGTGCTCTCTGAGTTCATGTGGAACCTTTATGCAAAGTTTGAGGCCATTGCTGAAGGCCATCGCATCATGCATGAGGTCGTTGCTGGGATTGTGGAAAGAGAAGGCATTCGAAAGTCCGGGTCACTTACGAGTGGTTTCAAAGAGCTGTGGAAGTTGTATCAAAGTGAGGTTCGTTGTTTTCAATTCCACAATGATGACGGTACCTGTCTGAACTTACAAAATTCCTAGATACGGTCCCTATTGCACGATTACCTTGCTACAGATGGAGAAATCAGCTATAGGTCTCCCGCGAATATCTCTGATGAAAAATATACACACACCTCCAACAAAAGAGATAGAACGAAGGTCTGTCAGACTTATTCCACCTTACGTCGGATATGCTAACAGTCAGCACAGAAAATGTTTAAACTCTCTGAGGTGGATCAAAAGTCATCGGAAATGAAGGCAGAGCAAGCCGACTTGGAAGAGATCCTAAGATCCTCAGTTCCCGGCCTTGTGTCCAAATCTCTCCAGAAGGCTTCTGCAACCGATTTGTCACAATTAAGACAAGAAAGCTCCGGAACTGGACATACGCTCCTCATCGAACCCAGCGTTTTCAATATGAGCCTGCTTCTACCGCCTTCACTGTCGTTCATTCAACGATTAAAGGATATCGTCCCTCTGAATTCTGACATCATCATAAGCACTCTTACGTCCTTTCTCGACGACTTCCTCATCAACGTGTTCCAGCCCCAGCTGGATGAAGCCGTGAGTGACCTCTGCGCTCAAATGTTCGTTGCACTGGATGCATTCACGGAAGATCCGCATTGGGCAAGAGTTTCGCCTAGGCCTATATTCAAGGTATGTAATTTGAATTTGGGGCTATGTTTTCCTTGTTATCTGACTTTTGTAGGGAACAATTGTTTTCATGGAGCTCGTCAAAACATTTAGCAAAATGCTCGATAGTATTCCGTATGACCAGGCATTTACCCAACTGGTCATCAACCAAATTGTTACTTACTATGATAAATGCTGTGGCTGGTACAAAGGTACGAATCCGTCTCTTGATAGTAAATGAAAATAAGTTCTAACATGTTATCAAGCACTGGTTACCCGCATGTCTCCTCGTCATCCTGGGGGAACACATGTGAAAGCAGCAGCAGCATATGCAGAATCTGGCGATATTCGAGAAACTGCAGCGGAGTTGTGGCAGTGTTCTGCCGATAGACGACAAGCACTAATTACCAGAGTATGTGCCCTCAAATGCGATAGATTTCCAGCGAACATTCAACTAAGATTTAGCATCAGGAAATTGATCTCTTAATTCAACACACAAACGAAACTCCTCTTGAGCCGTACGACATCGTTTCGGACCCAAAAACCGTCATCTCCCTCTCCCTCCTTTACAACAGCATGGTACGTATAAATCTCACAAAACATATAATGAAACTTTTTCTAATAAACGTAAACAGCGATGGCTAGTCAGCAGTCTCTCTCGCCTCCGCTATATAACAACCTACCAAACGGACTCCAGCCAGCCTCAATCCTCCAGCCGAATGCCCCCCACACGCCGCTGGACCTTCGTATCGTCCATGAAATCCAAACGTGACAGCCCCAGCAATGCCGTTCACCTCCCCATGACCCAAGAGTCCGTTGTCGGCTTCGACAACACACTAGAGTCGCTACGGCACCTGGCCCTAACCGCCCTGCTAACCCTCCACATCGACATCCGCTGCGGTGCCATCCACATGGTCACCAGCAGCCTGTCCAGCAACATCCCCTATTCCGCAGAACCAACCAGCCCGGTCTCCAGCGCGAGCATCGCAGAATGGAAACACATCTTATCCACTCCCCCTTCCTCCGCATCGCCTGAAATCATAGAACTCAACAACGACCTGATATCCTTCGACGCGAACATAGCAACCTACCTCGGTCCCAGCGAATGCCGTTTCATAACATCCGGTCTGGCACAGTTGATAGACCGCGCCTTCGTCTCCGGGACGCGCTTCATCGGCGCAATGAACAACAACGGCGCCATACGCTTGCAACTCGACGTACTAGTCCTGCAACAGAACCTGAGAAATATCATCATCCACCCTCCCCCATCTCCATCCCCATCCCTCCCCGCACCCTCACTCTCACATTCGCCCTCACCTGCCACCTCACCTTCTACCTCAATATCAAAACCAACCTCCGCTGCACCCGAAGACACCAAAACTGAAAAGCAACAGGAAGAAAAGGGCGCAGAAGAGATAATCGCCCTTCCCCGCTCCGCCAAGTTTCTGGACTGGTTCCTCGAGGGCGCAGACAAAGCTGTCGAGCACGCGCAGGCCGAGAGGGAAGAGTTTAAGAATCGCGGCAGCGATAAGGCGCTGCAGGCGGGGAACGGGGAGCCGTTTACGTACGAGGAGCTGAAGGTGCTGGTTGAGTTGTGCTTTTCGGCCATGCTGAAAGGTCCTGAGGGGCGGCGGGGGAGTCGGGAGGACTTTTTGGCCGCGAAGAGAGGGAGTTGGGATGCGTTGTTGAGGTTGAGTGAGACTATGTGGGATTCGTAGTTTGGGGGGAAACAGAGTTGCGATTTGCACGCCTCATGCTGTCCTTTTCTCTTTCTTTCTTTTCCTTTCTTTCTTTTCCTCTTTGGAATTTGAGAATTCTTTTTTTTTTTTTTTTTTTTTTTTCTATTCTTATTAGCCTTTTTGCGACACGGTGGACGGTGATGGTTTATCATGCCATCTCGTACCGCTTAAGTTTTTCCTAGTGTATAGCAAATATCCAGTGCGTGTCTGTCCTGTCAAAACCTACCACCTAGGGGTTTTCCCTCCATTGCTAATCCCCACTCCACAAAAAGGGGAAGGGGAATATCTAATTCCATAGACGGCACGAAGAGAATATCGAAACTATCTTTTTTGAAATACTCAATACAAAGGCGGTTCACTGAGCAAAAACGAAGGTAGAGAAACCCATCATATCTGAAAACACTTGTTTCCTCCCTCCTCCTCCCACACACTGCCAATTAGATCCGTACACCTAAAATAAATCCCCCCCGAATTATCATCAATCAAATCAAGATCATCCGAAGCAACCTAACCCAACCCCAACCCCCAAACCATCCTACACTATAATCATCGCATATGGATTGGTGGCGGATGAGAGGAAACAAAAGCATAATGATAACATTGATTGCAAACTGCATACTATTATTAACAGCGTATATATATTTTCAAATCTGCGTCTCTTCCGACCCAATTTCCCCACCTTCAAGGGAGAGCAAGCAAGAGCAAAGAAAGCAACATCATGGTGAAAGGGGGTTCATCAAAATTGGCATTTCAAGTTTTGTTTGAAAAGAGAGAGAAAAAAAAAAAAAAAAAAATTCATTCCATCAGTGAAAAAGGAAGATGGAGGTGTCAAGGCACGCAAGCGAGTTAAAACAAACATATCATCAAACCAGAACCACTGAAAAGACAGTCACATCCCATTATCCCAGCCGTGTGGAAGAAGAAAGAACTTTCAAAAAAAAAAAAAAAAATAAAGAAAAGAAAAGAAAAGAAAAAGGAAACAGACAAATTATATGTATAAAGAAAAGAAGGGAAAAAGAAAATAAAAGCTGAAAAAAGCTGAAAAAGTGAGCTTCAACAAGAAAGTACACAAGCAAACCAGACCAGGCAGGAATAAAACCCCATAGAGAAAATGATAAAAAAAAGAGATATCACAGAAGAAAAAAAAAAAAAAAAAAAAAAAAAAAAAAAAAAAAATTAAAAGAAAACGGCAGAACAAACAAGGGAATATAAAAAGGATTTTTTCAAAAGAAAAAAAAAAAAATCAAAAATCAAATTCCCATCAATCCCGTAAGTCTACACCGCCTCCTGCTGCTGCACCTGCTGCCCCTGCCCCGCCTCCCCCTGCCCATCATCAACCTCCACCATCCCCAACCCCTTCTCATCAATCTCATAATCCTCAAACTCCAACCCAGCCTCCTTACACCTCATCATCCACTTCGCCGCCACCTCGCCACGCCGATTCACCTCCTCCTTCAACTTCGTGTTTTGCGCACCAATCTCCGCCAGCGCATGGTTGGTAGTCATATTCGCCGTATCCCACCGCGCAGCCATATCCTTTGTCTCCTCCTGCAACTTGCTGATGTAGTGTATGGCGCGCTGGAGAATGGAGCCCTTGGCCTTTTCGCAGCCGGGGACCATCTTGGCGATTTCATTGATTCCTTCATTTATTGTTTCGCGGCGGCGGCGTTCGACTAGACATACAGGTTAGAGTGCCAGGGAAAGAGTATTACCGAGAGGGAAATGAGCCACTCACCCTCTTTATGATTATTCTTCCGAATGGTATGCCACTCCGCCGATCCAACTGTCGGCTTTGGATTGATATTCTGCGCTTCCCTAGCCGCATAGACAGCGGCCGCAGTCGAATGGCCATGCACATTGACGTTTCCCATGGGCACCTGGGCAACATTGACATTAACGTCATCGTGGCCAAACGTAAGGCCGTGCGCAAGGGCTGCGGCGTTGCTCTCGAAACTAGGGCCGGGGGGTGGGTATTTGGACTCCGAGCCGTGGGCGGCTAGAGCAGCCTTTGCGGTCATGGCGTTATCGTCGGCTACGGAGACGGAGACGCCATTCTGGTTTCCGACGTGTTGGAGGAGCTGTTGGTCGATTTGGGATAGTTCGGTTGTGTTGGGGAGGCCGTGGTCGAAAGCTGCGATCAAGTCAGCATATGAGAATGTACCCTCTGTCTATCTCTATTATATAGATATATATATATATATACGGTGGTATGCACCCTGGAGATTGCCATTCGAGTTCTGCCCGTGGGACGAGCGTGTCAGACGCTGCCCATCGCCGGCGTCCATCATCTCCCGCTTGCGCTTGTTCGAGCCCGTCGAGGCGTCCGTAGAAGGCAACTGCTGATCGGACATGGCGCGTTGGGGTCGATCCTTCCGGAACTAGAGTCCGAGCGTCAGCCATTGTTGCACAGCAAACAAACAGGAAGGAACGCTGAAGTAAGCAAGATATGTTCCGGGGAAAGAGCCCCTGCCGGGTCACGCGACAAAAGGAAGAAAGAGACAAGATGGAAGGACCATGACTAATAACGAGGCTGAGAGAAGGAACGAAGCAGCTGATTCGCTGGGAAAGACGCGCACACACACACACACACGCACACACACACACGCACACACACACACACACACACACACACACACACACGCACACGCACACACGCACACACACATATACACACAACCATTTAACGACTATAGAATAGACAACTATAGAGGGCAGTGCTGCAGGAGGGGGAGGACACGTTCCTCGCTCAGACAACAACAGGTGGGGGTCGTGTGCGGTCGCGGGGTCCATCCACAATCCGCAATTCTGCCCACTGTGCGACACAGCAGCAGTTGCGAGAGACAGCTTCAGAAAACAGAGAGCGACGAATGAAAGCGCTACGCCGCTGTAGAGACAGCTCTGGGGGAAGAGGAGGAGGAGAAATAGAAACCCAACCCCGGTGCAAAAATTGTGTAGTGCAACCCATCCGCAACGTCGTCGAGGTCGGGAGAGAACGAACGAACAAAAACACCGGAATAAAGACAAAAGCCTGTCCACACCCAACGTAACGCGAGAGAGA
>NW_015440969.1:249499-296091 GCF_000150705.2 Paracoccidioides lutzii | reverse complement strand
GCAGCCCTCCACGAAGCTGTTGGCCAGGGATGTTTCATGGGTTCCAAAACCCGGGGATTTTTTTGGAGGGGCCCGCTACTTATGATTGGGGGTCGTGGGGGGGAAGTCGCTTTGCCCGTGGTAGATGGGGGGGAATTACCCGATGAGGTTAATTTTTTGGGGGGGGACGATCGGCTTTAAAAAGGGTGAAAGGAAAGGGGAAAAAAAAAAAAAAAAAAAAAAAAAAGGGGGGGGGGGGGGGGGGGGGGAGAGACGCGACAATGATGGCAAAGATGTTAAGGATGAACAGAAACAGCAAACAAGAGCAGTGACGCGTCACCCTTGAAAGGGGATCTGTGTGAAGGGGGATGAGGGATGATGGGTGACGTTGATGATGAAGCCAACGATGGCGACGACGACGATGGTGAGGTTGATGATGATGATGATGATGATGCTGATGATAGAGATGATGCTGATGCTGATGGATGAACACGATTTCTTACTGTTTTGTTTGTTTTATCAGGTGACAAGAGGTCACCTGCTTTTCTCTATAACTGGACGGAGCAGCTCTATAGATATATGTGCTTTGGACGAGGAGAAGGATTGGGCAAAATCCGTAATGGAAATAAAATGTAACAAAAGGGAGGGGCTGGGTTTGTAGAGCCGATGAGAAGAGGGGAGAAATTTGGTAAATAAACCAACCGGTTGAATTAAAAAAATAAAAAAAATAAAGGGGAGAGACGGAGGGGGGCGGCGCGGGGACGAAGCTGTGATTTTGCGGAGGTTTGAAGTTATAGAGAGAGTCGAGAGTCGAGAGACACGAGAGACCGGCGAAGGGCGAGGGCGAGGGCGAGGGGACTCACGTGGCGAGGAGTTGGGCGGGAGAGGGAGGGAAAGGGCTCTCGCTTATTAAGACACCTTCTGCAGAGAGGATCCGCATAATAATGCAGTGACCAACCACCAACAGCCCAGCTGCTACTTATTATTATTATTATTATTATTATTATTATTATTATTATATGTCTATCCAACCTTCCTGCCTACAACCAACTACGCAGGAGGCCTGTTGCCGGCACATTCATCAAACGAAGGGGGGAGACGGCTGCTCTCTGTCTGCGTAGCATACCCCAGACTCTCTCTCTCTCTCTCTCTCTCTCCCCCCCCTGTGTCGGTCGGTCTTTTACACCAAATTCCTGCTGTGGTGATTCCAACGCAGACCACCAACTCCCCACACCACAGAAAATACAGCCATCCCTCCCCATTTCCAAACCCACTAACCACCACCAACCGGTTAGTTTTCCAGTTTTCCAGTTAGTTTTGCCATGCCCCATCCCCTAGTGTAATATAATAAATAAATCAGCATTTCCTTTTTCTTCTCTCTCCCCCCCCCCCTCCTCCTCCTCTGCCGGGTCACATGCACCAAGTCCCGTGTCCAGCCAAGCCACATGGGGACCAAGTCCCGTGCCCTGCCAGCCACCCAGACGGCGGCCAATCACAGCGCCTCCCCAGCGGCCCCCGTCTGATTGGCCCCCCTTCTCCTTCCCCTTCCCCCCCCCCAACCGCCCTCACCGCCCTCACCGCCCTCTTGCGCCCTCCGATCACGCGACCCCGTCTAGCCTCTTTCGTACACGTTTGCGTCTGCTAAGCCACTTTGGGGTGCAACCAACTAACCTGTTTGGGGTAGCCAGGAGGGGGGCCCGTGCGCGGCCACGTGAGGCCGGTTTCTGCGTCTCTTTTGCAGGACGGTGCGGGGGGGGGGAGATGAGGGAGATGAGGAGGGCGAAGGGGAGATTTAAATGTGAGAAGCCCGTTCCCTTTTATGGCGGTAGTCGGGAGGGAGGGGGGAGGAGGTTTGCCCCCCATCTCCCCCCCCCCATCTTCCCCCCCATCTCCCTATTCCATGCCATCCAGTTCATGCCCACCACCAGTCAGCGCGATTGCACATGCATGTGTAATATGTATGTAGTATATATATATATATATATATATATAAAACAGGCCCTCCGATAAAAAGATCGGCTGTGATCCCTGCTGTCAATCATATCATGGGAGCTCTCCTCGTATAACTAGTTATTGGGTTGGTCCGTTGCACGGGAACAGAGCAAGGATGCACATACACACACACACACACACACACACATTGTGTCGGCAGAGCACCACCCCACCTCACAGAAAGAAGTAAGAAGGAAGAACGAAAATAAAGAGAAAAATAGACCCCCCAAGCCCTCGGAAGACTGTCTCGTCGCCTCGTTGTTGCCTGCTGAGAATGCCATGTTCCCCGTCGTTCGAGAAAAACCCTGTTTTCCTCGCGTTCCTTGCTGCTAGGTGCCAACAAACCTGCTTTGGGATATTCCGCTGGATCTATCTGCATCCATTGTCATGACGCATGGTTGCTGCAATAAACATTAAATCAAAGGACGCAGCCCTTTTTTTAGTCCAGCGCCAGAGTCTCACATCGGGAGCCTTCTCTCCATGCTTGCTATTCCTGCTCCGGCTCCCCCTCCCATCTTAGCTATTCTAACGTCGTCTGTGGCTTGAAACGGCTTCTTCTGTTACACCACTTACAGGCTATGAAGCTCCAACCTTTTTTTTTCTTTTTTGTTTTTCCTTTTTTTTTTTTTTTTTTTTTTTTTTCTTTTCTTCTTCTTCTTCTTTTCTTTTTTCTTCTTTCTTCTTCTCTTTTTTCGATTTAAAGTTGCGCTCTTTTTGGTTTAGTTATATAGAGATGGCGAGGGGGCCGAGGAGGGAACTTGTGGGTGTGAAACGTCACTGGATCCGAACAACCGGGCCTAGGGATGCGTAGTTGAGCCCGTGAACAGAAGTTGGGCTTTTCTAGAGCCACTTTCGAGGGGGTTTGGGCCTGGGCCCCCGGGGGGTGGTGGGGGTTCTGGGGGTGTGGTTGAGGGGTCTGATATTCGGCCCCGGGAAGGTGTGTAGGGAGCGTATAGCTTCCTTATGTCCTACATCATTACATCATTACATCATTGAAGATATTCATTTTGTCCGCAGACGATATCCAATGGGCTCAGTCACGGAGGTATCAGTTTTGTATTCTGCGCACTCTGATTCTTATACTCCGTCCTCAACTAGAATTACCATCGCACTGTAAATTTCCCTTAAAAGGAGTGAGTATTCCAAAGTAGATTCTCATCCAGTCCAGCCCGAGGAAAAACCACACGTAGAAACATTCTTGAAACATCGCATCCCTCATCCTCTCCCTCCATCCCAACTAACCCGAAACAACATCTTCGGCTCCAACTCCGTATCAGCAAGACATACCCCCTCCTCCGCCCGTCCCAGCATCTCCCAGACTGCGATTTCCGCCTCCTCTACCGCTCCCTTCTTCCCCACCCGCACCCCCACTTCTCCACCCGACACAGATCCCTCATCACTACTCCCTTCCTCCCCATCGATCTCTCCCATCCTCCTCCTCCTCCTCCTTCCCCCCCGCCGCCTAAACCCCACAACACAGCTACTCCCTGCATACCTCGCCACCCCATCCCCATCCTCCCCAATCTTCATCCCACCACTCTCAATCCCGACCCTATTAGCAAAGACAACAACAACCTCCCCTTCCCCCTCCCCCTCCTCCCCTCCTCCCCGTTCAAGAAGAGGCCAAAACCTCGAAACCCAGTACCGAAACGTCTCCATATCCGGCATCCCCTCCACGCCGCCCCCTGTCAACTCCGCCGGCCCCAACTGCGTCAGCCAGGCCATGGGCAGGAGCACGAGGCGGGCGCCCGACGCCAGGACGTGCGTGGCGAATTCGTAGCTGGTCCAGGGGGCGAGGAATTTGTAGGGGTTGATGTCCATGCAGATGCCGATGGCGGTGGGGGTGGTGCTGGTGCTGGTGCTGGTGCTGGAGTTCGGGGTTGGTTGTGGAGCGTCGGGAGCAGTGAAGGGGAGACGGAGGTTGAGGAATCCCTTTCCGTTCCGTCCCTCGGCTGCCCATGGTTCGTCCGTGTAGTAGAGGAAACGCTTTTGGTAGTTGGAGAGCGTGGAGCCGGTGGGGGAGACGATGAGGGCGGAGTTGAAGCGGGGTGGGTCGTCGTTGTTCGTGGTACCATTAGCATCGTTGTCATCATCTTCGGGGAATGCTGTGGTGATGGCCCTTTTGTTTCCCCCTTCTGTAGATTTGGTCCTGCCTTCGTGGCCAGGAGGTTGAATGTTGATTTCAGTTTTATTATTGACATGGGAAGTAGCAGTGCCGTTCCCGCCCTTTGGTGGCAATCCGTCACTATGCTGCTGCTTCTTTTCCAGAGTTGATGGCTCTGGTGATGTCAACGACGCTGAGTGGGAATTAGTTCCCGCCCCTGCAAGCTCAGGATATCCCACACACACGACGCATCCGAGACGGCGCGCCGTGCTTTGGGCCCATTTGGCTGTTGGCCCAGATTCTGATGACTCGAGACATGGCCGGATGGCCTCCAGGGACGGGAAGTTGTAGCCTGGTTGGGAGAGTTAGTAGATGTTTCTTCTTGCATGTAAAGTCACGGCAATACAGTGTTAGGGGACGTGTGACTTGTATAATGGGAATATCATGCATGTACAAGGGGAGATAACTTATTAGGTGACTGTCACACTGTTTGCACTGCAGAAGGACTTGGTATAGAATGAATGGAAAATAAAATAGAAATAAAATAAAATAAAAAAAGTATACGAATCATGCTCAAGCAATCAATCAGAATTGAAAGATATTCCCTTAAATTCCCCTAAATCCCCCTATCCATCCCCCAAGATATGAATGTGAGAGAAACATCAGACCAGCAACCCTTCCATCCCCACAAAATAAAACAAAAAATTGAACATCAACAAATACAGTAAAAAAATAAAAAATTAAAATTAAAATAAAAACTTAAATAAAATAAAAATAAAATAAAAAATCCAAAGCAAGACCTCACCACTGAATGCCATCTCCGGCAAAACCAATACATCCAACAGCCCACCGGCACCACTGCCAGCAGCAGCGCCAGCGGCAACGTTAACACTACCTCTTCCCCCTCCTCCCACAGTTTCGCCCTTGAACTTCGCCAACCTCTTCTCCAAAATATCCACCAGTGCGTTTGCACGACTGATATTCCCTTGCACATCGCCCAGGCGAGGCGACAGTTGAAGGGTGGCGATTCGCATCCTCGATTGGGAGCGACGTTGGATTTGAGCATCCGAAGCTCACGTCACTTAGCGAGTGGAAAGGGGGAGAGGAGGGGAGGAATGGAGAGCTAGAGGAATGTAATAGTGGGTGGGGATATTTAACTTTTAGTTTACATAGTTTCGTAGATAATAATCTATATATGAACACGAGATAGAGAACGAGAGAGAGAGAGAGAGACTTCGAGTTTGATATCCATATATGTCCAACAAAACCGCGGTTCGGCATAACTAGTCATGTGACGACTGCTAACTTGCAACAACAGCCCCTTCATATTTGTGATAAAAAGGGGTAAACTATTTACGAGTCTGGAGGCCAGGCAAACTTTCCGGTGCCATTTTTGTAGCAACAAGGGTATATATATTAGCAAACATGAATATAATCCAAATTCCGACATGTATACCGTCTCGTGAAGAAAAAAAAAAAAAAAAAAAAAAAAAGTTAAAAGATTGTGAAAACGTCTCGAGCGCGCCATCTAAACTCTAAAGCAATGGAATTCTGAATTCATAAAAGTAAAAGCATCCAAGACATTGCATTCCCATTCCAATTCCATCCATGTTCGCCAACCTAGACGATGAAACCCGAAAGATATGGAGACAAAGTACAGTACATACAATTTCAAAATCACCTCGATAAAACGCCAAACCAGTGCACACTATGTAGGCCAAGGATATATTTGCACGTCAGACAAAGACACGCTCAAGTTAAAAGAATAAACACATATATAACATTCTTTTGCAAGTACGTTAATATTCTATCGTCATCAAGACGACTCCCCACGTTTCTGCCGTTTATGCTTGTTTTTCCGAACCTTCCCATTCGATAACTTGCTACTAGCAGCAGATGAGGCAATGGGCAGAGACGCCAACCCCTTTGCGCCCGTTTGGCGGATTCTCTGCTCAGTGCGGGACAACGTACGGCCAAGGCCAAGCCGAGTTTCAGGGGCAAGTGCCACGTCGTATCCATTAACGAGGATATGTGAGCTGTTCGTTGCCCTCGAGCTTTCGGGTCCGGTGCTGGATCGACTGAAACGAGAAGTGGAGGCAGGAGACATAGGTGTGGACATGGGCGTCGACATGGACATGGACAATGGTTTCTGAAAGCCAGGGATATCAGCACATAAGTGTTTCCCATTGGCGAGGTTACTAGCAGCCAGGCGAGCAGCGGAGAAGAGGAGTTCGTCTTCGTCGATTAAAGGTTTGCTGGTGGTAGGAGGTGGTGGGAGTTTCGGTTTCGTACTGGAACGATTTAAGCTGAGGAGCTCTTCGACAGTGAGTATGCCTTCGGACATCCTTCCGTTCCCTTTGTACTGCTCTTTAACTCCTTCATCTTCCTCTTCGGCAAAATCTGCTTTTCGTTTTGCAATCTCCTGTTCTATTAATTCCCTTCTGGCAGCTTCTTCGCGCACCATCTCGCGCTCGGCGGCTTCCCTCCTCTCGATTTCTAGCTGTGACGCACGCAACTCTGCCTCCTGTCGTCTAGCCATTTCCTGCAGGGTGGCTTCCCGTTTGGCAGTTTTGATTCTCTCTTCCTCTAGTCGTTTGGCACGTTGCAATTCTTCTTCCTTCCTAGCTCTTTCTAGCCGTTCAAGTCTAGCAGCCTCTTCAGCCGCGGCTCGTCTTCGCTTACACTCCAGCTCAGTTTCACGTCGAGCAGCCTCCCTTTTCTCAGATTCTATCCGCTTAGATTCCATTTCTTCTTCTTGTTTCTTCTTCTCGACAGTCTCCCGTTTTGCCGCTTCCTGCTCTGCCGCCCTCAGCTCTGCAGCTTTTTGTTCATTATCAGCCTCCCGATTTGGCTCTTGGGATTTGTTTAACGAATTAGCAAACCCAAATTGGGGTGCCGGTGGTTTAAAAGCTACAGGACACGATTAGAACCAACGCAAAATTTTAGGACTTTGGTAATCATTTAAGACACAGAGCATAAACAAAAATGCAAAAGAGCCAAACAATAACTTACCAGGCGACTCCACGGATGCAGAGAAAGGCGACGAGAATATATTCAACACAGTGGTTGCCGGTTGATCTTGTCTGAAACTTGGAAGCCCCGAAGTTGAAGAGAACATAGGCGCTGTAACAGTAGGAGCGCTTGTTTCGGCACTAGTAGTATCTTTGCTGGGTTGGCCGAATGACCCAGAACTCGCGAACGGCGATGTTGTCGTCCCTAAAATATGTCAGCCGAAGATTTCTACGCTACAGGAAATATATGATCCATTACCTTTCCCAAAAGTGCTAGGCTGTTTGGCTGACTGAGTGCCTGGGAAAGGTCCAAATAACCGTTCGCGAGGTTTTGCTCCATCAGAAACTCCAAGAGGCTTTTCAGTGGATGTTGTTTCTTTCGGCTGGTAGGGAGAGATAGAGGGGGTAGGAGCAGCCTGTGAAAAGCCCTGGCTAGAATTACCATTTCCAAGCTGGGAAGAACTCGGTTGGCCGAATGAAATTGCTGACGTTCCTAATTTGAATACTGGGCCACTGGGAGTCGAATCCCCAGTTTGAGGTTGTTGAGTGTCTTTCGAGACACCAAAGGATGAACCAGGACTGGAACCAAAGGAAGATCCTAAATTCGCACCGAATGTCGAGAAGGTGGGTGGCTTAGATTGAGAGGCAGATTCAGATGGCGAAAATGGATTTCGGGAAGGCTGTCCGAATCCCCCCAGGCCTGTGGCCAATTGGGGTGTCAAAGTTGCCGGCTCAGTTTGTTGCTGGGGAGCACCAAATGTAGACTATAAACAACCGTACAGTCAGCAACTAAAAAAATAATTCAAATTGTAAAGTAAAATGCGGATGGGCGAGCACTAAATTGCTAGTCACTACAGGACAAAATCTCACCGGTTTCCCAAATCCCGAAAACGGCGATTGCACCTGTGGAGTGAAAACAGGAGCCGCTGGTGATAGTGTCCCTGGCCGGGGAAAAGATGGTTGCTGCGTAGAAGGAACGCTAGATGAGAAAGGTCCTCCTGCTCCTGCTTGAGAGAAATTGGCTGAGCCAAGATTAGGCTCTTCGTCTGAAGGAACCGAAAAGGCTGGTTTGGAAGATCCCATAATTCCGTTCCTAGATTCAGATTTTGGAGTCATTGCATCGCGGATTTGATGCGCGTCTTCGTCATCGCTGACAAATAGTCCGCCGCCATCATCTTTGAGCTCCAATCCTGGTTGAGACACCGCGTAGGACTGTGACAATAACGCCTCATCGATCATTCCCCGTCTGGCAGCTTGTACAACGTTCATCCCAAGAATAAGCGCCACCAGGGTCCTCCCACAGCGTTTAGATTCGACATACTCATATGAAAATGTTTGTTGTGATGATGGCCGGAAGGCTATTTGTTATTGAGCATTAAATTAAGTTAGATTATATGTTCACAACGATCGATGAGTCAAGATGGGACAGTTGGGGAGAAGCGCATTAAAGGGGGCTTATTTGGCTGTTGGGAACACGCACCGACAGAATCAAGTGGACGCTGGCCCCAATTCAGATACATTTGCCCATCAGCGTTCGTAGCGAGATGCAGATCTTGCTCTTCGCAGAACTCGATTGTTTGATCGTTGTCATCGAAAGCCAACACCTCAGTGAGGTCGTCAACAGTCCACTCTTGGTTTTTGCTTTGTTGCGAAAGCGGATGTCGACAGTATGCTTTCCATATCGATCGGATCGCAGTCTGTCGGACCTGGTTAAAGTATATTTCCGCGATGCATGCTAAGAGGTACGGCACGCTGTCAGATTGGATGAGCCGAAAGAAACGGGAATAGAGTCCTTGGGCAATGGCATTTGGTCTTTTTGCATCCAAAGTACCCTGGTACTCCCAAGTATTGCCTGCAGCAGCAAACAACTCAAGTGCAACCTGGACACGAGGTGACCGTAGCAATTCCCGGGGCCATTTTTGGACTCTGGATTCGAGATCCGGGCGTTGATCGTGTATAGAAAAAACGATGTAATAAGCCCGGAATTCATCCTCGTTTGGAAATTTAATTAGATCTCGGTTGTCATCGTAATAGTATAATAAGGATAATAGCGTATTGTTTAATTGTTCCCGTTCTTGGTGGTGATCAAAAGGCTCGGAGTTGTCTGGACTAGAGAGGAGATGGAGGGACACAATATGAAATCGGGCAATTCGTTCAAGACACTTGACAGCAATTTCGACGTCTTGGACCTGAGTGACTTGTTGGATGGACAGATCGTTACGAATCGAGCGGGTTCGATCCCAGAGAAATTTGTGCGTAAGAGCGAGGGTTTCGTCATCTTCTACAACATGTCGCAGGAGGTAGTTCATCGTTTGTAGAAGGGTCTTCGGAGTCCTAATGTCCGAAGGTAGCTGCTCATCATAGCCAGCGGCAGATCTCCTAAATCTTTTGAGCATTTTGTCCTCGACCGTCTGCGATAAGCCTGATTCGGGGTCGATAAACTGGAAACAACAGAATTAGAAATCGGTTACAAAACTTTTTCAAGGCCATCAGGGTAAAAGTATTAAAACCTTTTCGCTCTTATCAACCATCTTTTGGACAATGCGCTCGACACGTTCGAATTCGGGGCACATCTCCGTGCAGGTGCCTGTCGGGGTAATGGCGCTATTGAGGGACACCGGTTGGTTCGGGTCAGCCATCTGTCCGCTTCTGATAGCTTCAGTACGCTGCTTAGCACGGTCAAGTTTCAACTGTAATGGTGATCTCCGATTAGCTTTGAAATATTCCTAGCGTGAGAGATAGTGGATCGAAAATGTTACCTGCTCATAGCGGCTGTTGTAATCTTGCGGCATGCCGAATTTCGCACTTCCGCCCTCACCAAAATTGTCATTTTTTCTACGCGGATCCCTCGAACGATCAATGCTGCCAGCATTGGAGATTGCGCCAAAGGGCGAAAAAGATCGCGATGTCTGTCCATTCACAGGTCGTGGACTAAAAACCTGAGGCTTCACACCATTCTCCTGATTCCTGAATCGTGATCCATCCAGTGGGTTTTTCTTTTCAGACCCTAAATTGCGACTTAGCTTAAGGCACAGATTGTTTATTTTGTTGCTTTCATTACCTCGGAAATATCCAACAGTTGACCTGTTAGATGTACCATTCGAATGTGTGACGCCGCCCGCTATATCGCCCCGCCTACCACGGCCACCTCTGGGTCCGCCACGCCCAGCTCCCCGGGATCTAGCGCTTCGTGTGCTGTCATCAGTGCTTCCCTGAGGCTGGGATCTACCAGAACTGCCCCTCGACATGCGACCCCGAGCAAATGGTCCAGCAACCCCACGTTTGGAATCAGTAACGCCTGTCAGCAGTGAGCCCCTCGACGGAGCCGACATCCTGTTTGCCCTTACGAAGGCAGGAAATCAGTTGTGTCATACATTTAGATCATGCCAAAGAAGAAAATATTATCCCATGAGTGAAAGAGGAAATCAATCAGCCGACGATTTGCGGCGGGCCTCCAAATAAACAGAAGTTGGAAGAGGTACAGGAAACGGGAAAACCGGGACGCGAGGGAATAAGGATCCCGGAGAGGAGGGGGATATTTTAATTTAAAGATGAATAAAAACGTTTGCCTCGGGAATTGGTGGATCAAAGATATCAGGTAAGGAGTGGTCGGTCGAACATGACGTTTGCAGACAAACTGATTTTTGGACGTACTTTACGTGAATCTTTCATATAATATCGTCATCGGAGGTTGCGGCGTAAAAAATATTTGTCAAAGGTGTCGTTGGTAGGGATCTGCTGTAGGCAGACCAGAGGTAACGCTATTTTAAATGATTCTCCGAAGCCAAACTTATTTCTCTTTAAGTATGCCGTAGCTTCTCAGTTTAGAATTTCGATCGTAGGATCTTTGGCGAGATAGAACTGTTCCGGAGGCAAATCGTTGCAGGCGGGTTGACGGACGCAGGTAGACAACGTAGTCGTAGTAGGCTCCGGAGTGTTAACCTCAACTGCAAGCAACGCAAAAGGGAGTCAGTCCCATGAGATCGTACGACAGATAGCTTCAACATCCATTCTCGAACAAGAATTCGCGGGAAAAGGTACAAAAACGGAAAACAAGCGACCTTAGCGGAACAACGGCGAAACTGATCGAACCCTGGGCAACTCCGGAAAACACCGCGAAAATCAGCAATGTTAGCAAGGTTGGCAAATATTTGTGACAAGCAATGGCATACTTGGGCCGCCTGAATCCGTTAGGCGGAGGAACTCGATGGCGGAGTAGAAATGGTGAATAGGCAGCTGGGTTCACTGGCGAAGATGCGTAGAGGCGCCCAAGTTTCTCAAGGCGATCCCGAAGCCCGTATCGGCAGGACGAAAGGTGTATGTGACTCAAATAGCCGTCGCTGTAAGAAAGGCAAAGGTATATTGCATTTATTTATTTTCCTGTGCTTTGGGCTGGACAGCAGTCCTCCGTCGACGACGTGGTGAATAAAACACATGCGATTAGGCAATAGATGTCCAACGTTGTTGAAGTCGTAAATACGGGAAAGCTTGCCGCCGAACGCGCTTATTTTTAACTAGGCCATTATAAGTAAGGTGGCTGGTACCTTCTGGCTTTGTTTGTCAAATGACGTTGACGCCGGCGGCTCTGGCTGCTAGTCATTTAGTCATCCGATCAAATGCACAAATTGAAGTTGTCGTATTCACAACGTCAAAGAGGAGCCTCACGGAACCCCTCGACAAAACAGAAATCCATTACCCTACATGTACAGTATCAATAGTGGGAACAAAACACTTTCGAAAGCTATGAATATGTTCAGATTACCTCGTCCTAAAATAGATTACCCTGTCTATGTTAAGATTTATATCCCCAACGATACCGATGCATGGGGCAGTGTTATATTGACTCATCGTTTCTAACAAGCAAATACATGAACTAGCAAATACACGACAAGAATAATGTGAAAGCCAAGTGTGTTTCCTCTTGGCCTCCTTGCAGCTGCGTCAGTTCCATTGCTCGGCCTCGAACCTGGCCCGCCAATATCCCAATACAATTGACACATAAGTCGCAGCCGACATCTATACAATTGAGTAAAAGGAAAAAGGAAAAAGAAAAAAAAAAGAAGGTCAAGAAATGATAATGGTATGGAAATACGAAAGAAGAAAAAACGGAAAAATTATATGCACAAAGAAACGCATTCAAGTTTCTTCGAGGTGAATAGAGATGAATAACGAAACCAAAACCGATATATCCTCAAAAATTTGTCCCATTCGGGATCCTCCAAATTCCAAGCCTAGTCCATACTGGCGCTTAAGCCCAAGCGCCAACAAGACTCATGGCAAACGCACCCATGAAGACTAGGAAAAAGGCGATGATTCTACGTCTACCCCGAAGAATGCGCCAGCTTTCGTCGCTCAGGAAATCCTCACCTAGCAGTTCGATCATTGAAGAGTAGATGAGAAGCCCCGAGGAGATAGCATTCATAACCCCGACCATGACCAGGCCAACTTCGGAGTCTGGATCGTAGAGGGTGTGGGTCGCTAGTCCAATAGCCTGACCGACGGGCGTGCTGTTCATAATAGGGATGTCAGCAAGTCAAGTTCCCCCCGGAGCTAATTCAGAAAAAAGAAAGGAAAAAGGAAAGCCACATACGTGCAACCGTATAATAAGGCCATGATCCAAGGCTGTAAGGCCTTATTTTCCCAGTTTATCACGGCGATGCGAGAGCCTAATGCGAGACCCTCAAATGTTTCTGCGTTTTATCTCATATTAGTTTTCATCCACGCTCTTATTTCTCGAATGGAGAACATGTAGCAAAGGTGGGAAGGGTGAAACATACGATGGAAGGAAATGGCAACCAAAAGCACGATAAACGGGCCCCCAACCGATACAGACAGAGCCATGCCAATGAAAACACTATGGAACAGGATACCCATCTCCAGCAGCGTACATTGCATCACTGCCTTCTTAAGATGTTGTTGAGGCGTCAATTTAATGGAGTTGCCATCTTCGCTTGCTTGTCCATCGCTTGACTGTTCATCGACTATCGTCTTGGTAGCTGGTACATTAGGCGACTGAGATGCTTCGATTCTCTCCATTTCCACTAGGCCAGCATTCATGTGAGCCAATTCACGGCCCATGCTGTTAGAATTACCAACCAATGGGCGATCCCGTCGCATGGAGGCATCTGTAGTTACATTTGGTTCTGGCTTTGTCGTATCCCAATCTGGGCTAGTGGCGGACTGTTTAACTGCTTTGTTTTCGTGATCCTTCGATCTCGATGAGGTATAGACGTCCGCTCCGCCAGAGCAACAGTGTCTGCTGGGACTGAAGACCATTTCAACAATGGTGACGAGAAATACAGCTAACAAAGAAATAGCGCCTGGCATTGGCTGATAATCCGTGGTCCAGAATGAGGGCAGGCATGGGTTATTGAGAGAGCCGAATGCGGTTGGCAATAGGTGAATAAAAGCCGTTGCCAAGAGCACTCCAGTTCCGAAATGTCTCACTATGAACAGAAAGGTCGATGGAATGCGCAACCAGGGGATTTTAACAGCGAGGAGTGGAAATGAGCAAGCTAAAGTTGAAACCCCAAGAATAATTAAGAGAGCCCCAACATGCAGCGGAGTGTTGTAGTCACTCCCGGCGCCACTGGGATCATTCGAACAAGTTCCCCGCCTGGAGAGACGCCGAATCGGCATATCACCCACCAATCGTGATTTCATGTTAGAAACTGTTGAAATATATCCAGTAAGTTATGCATTCCCAAAAAGGTCCCCAAGATGGCAGAGAAACTAATTGCCAAGTGGTATCCAAAAACCTACCAAGAGAGAAAGTTAGACCTCCAAAATAAAACGACAAGGATGCAACGAAAACAAGCAATACGGTCCACCAGATCCAGGCGCGATGCTGGCGGAATTTCCGGTAGACCCCATTAGGGCAAATGCTGCTACGGCTCACGGGAGCCAGAGCGCGGGTGGCAGAGAAGGTGTCTGAATCTTTGCTGTCAGCGCATTCAACCGAATCAATTAGGGGGCAATCAACAACAACACAGGATTCGGTATAAGATGTATACACCAAAGCAATAATAATAATAAATAAATAAATAAATTTAAGAAGAAAAAAAAAAAAAAGAAAAGAAGGAAAGAAAGAGAGAAAGAAAGGAGATGCTACATACCCTCTTTGAGAGAAAGTTGACGACCGGCATCTGCACCCGGGCTCTGGGTGAGTGAATGGTACCCAGGCAGCTTCTCGAGAGAGCTGTCAAGGTTCTTGGCATCCTCCGAACACTGAGTATCAGACTGGCTCAAGCCACTCCTAAATGATCTCGAGTTGACAGTGCCATTGAGGTCCTCACGAGTGGTCAGGTCAGCGGTGAGTGCGGCTGGGTTCTGATTCCAGTCGGGATGCTCGAGGCGCTGGTCGGTTCTTGAGGGGCAGTTCATGGTGGATGATAGTGGATGATAATATGCTAAGTATGCGTAGACGCGGGGTTGCCAGGGGGCCCTTTTTTTTTTTTTTTTTTTCTTAATTATTTTCTCCCAAGTTATATGCCCTGTAGTTTATATGTTCAAATGTCCTCCCGGTCGCATATATGCAATAGCGATAACGGTATAAAGCAAGCAAGCAATGTGGCAATTGCGACGGCGAAGAAAGTTCCGTAGGTTGCGAACACGCGAACACCCGAAAGAAGTGGAGAGAAGAACAAGAATGAAGACAAGCCAAGAAGAGATGTGGAGACGAAAGCCAAAGCCAAATTCCCCCCTGCTTCTGCCAAGTATCTACAAAGCCGGAAATTTGCGCTCGAGGTTCGAGAACGGAGGGGGAGTCGACGTTGAATATATTTCTGCGATTCCAGCCGATCACCAGCAATTTATTTTCGTCAATTTGGGATCTATATTTATATGCACAAGGGTTGATGGTTGATAGAATAGATATCCTACATCTCGGAATTCTATTAATATTCTAGACGGGGTTGAAGTAAGACCTTTTTTTGTTTTTTGCCCCCATGTTCCACGGAAGCATGTATGAACGAACGTCTTGGCCTTGAAGCGATGCCGCCCGGTTTGCTCTGCTGTATTGGAAGGGAAGTTGAGAGCTGGTTGTCCAATTAAGTAATTACTGTTTAATTCACTGGTTACATGGGGAACAAAGTGGGGGTGTTTTTTTGGTTTACTCCGCCTCATAGAACTTCCATGGTACGATGGGGAGCTTCGTCGGTGATGGGTCGGATGGGCCTATATAGCATAGTTACAGGGGAGTTTGATGCATGTTTGAGATAGCACGTCACACCACAACGTTTCTAGGTATCTTTCGGCGCAGAAATCCACCCTTCTCATATTCCTACATTCACGTGGGATTAATTGACGTTGTTGTTCTTGGTGGTTGCGTAGAAACAACGCAGAAGCCTCCGCCGTGGAGAGCTCGGGTCTAATAATAGAAAACCATCTCTGTGTGTTGAACACATCGTCTCTTGAAAGCCAGCTCCGGATGGATCGAGGAAACCCAAATAGGTCTTCTGCGACTCCCGTCTCTGCAAATATGATATGCGCATAAATCATCGGAACGTCTACGTCTTACCTACGGAACGTACGTATTTGAATTCCGCTCTCCGAACGTAAAGCTTCTTCTGGAATTTGTCTCTGCAGAGATATCGGGAGATATCATGACGTGAGCTCACCCGAAAGGCCCCCGGACTTTGCTCACATGAACATGGCAACCGATAACCCTTCGCAGGGTCCTCACCTGGGCCGTATTGTCCTGAAGCTAAAATTATGGCAATTCGACTTGAGAAACTCAAGAGGTTCGTCCACGGGAGATTAAAACAGAGCTCCATTATACCGAGAATTTAAGCCCGTACCCAGTCAAAAAATAAATAAATAAATAAATAAACAACGCCACTCAATTTTTTTTTTTTTTTTTTTTTTTTTTTTCCCCCCATATGGTTGGTCCAGATATTTGGGCGGAGGGGGTCCCTTTGCTAAAAATAGCACAGAGCCAGCACCGAATTTGGGATTTGACAGGCAAGGTTATTATCTAATACAACTACGGGCTGGATCTTAGGGTCGAGTTGATCAAATAACTTAGTTGAACTTTTCCCAACTTCCGCAACTCATAACTCATAACTCGTACTCGCGAGGAGGCTAAAAGAATTACAAACATCTGTAAATAGTTTTAAACTCATTAAGATCAACGAAGGGCCGTTGATGATCCCAGATGAGCAGATGGGCAAACCTCGCTCGGCGAGATGATCTGGTGCGCAGGTCAAAAAAGTTGGTTTAAGCCGCCGCCACTTGACAACCAACCTGGTTTTAACCAAGTTGTAGGAGCCAAATAAGGACACACGAGGGTCGCGTGCCTCTCGAGGATAAAATATATAAACTGGCATAAATTCAGTTAACCCGGAAAAATCTAGTCTAATCTAATCTGATTTTAATCTCATCTAATCTGATGATCTACTCGGTGTCGCCCATCCCAACTCTCTCGCTATCTGATGGATGATCGACACGCCATTGGCCCCAGCCGCCAAGCCATCAAGATGCGGCTAAAATGACGCCAAGACCAACAAACGCGGTTAAGCTAATCGGGCGTTCTTGCTTCACCGCTTTCCGTTCCCAGAATACTGCCGCGCCAGAGCTTCAACCTCGAAAAAAAATTTGTTGCTTGGCCTCTTGTTATTACTCCCTCCCTTTCGCCCCTCCCCCCAAGCGGGGCGCATTGCCAGTCTGGGATAGTTGATACCACTTCAGCAGCATTCTCAAGATGAAGTACATTCTGGTTTCGGGAGGTGTGTTTTCATTGAGCCTGATTTTCGAACGTGTCTCACGAGCGTGTCTGACTCATATTCCCCAGGCGTCATCTCCGGTGTAGGCAAGGGCATCATCGCGTCCAGCACTGGTTTGCTTTTGAAGACACGCGGTCTCAGAGTGACTAGCATTAAGATCGACCCTTATATGAATGTTGATGCTGGGACTATGAGCCCTACCGAGTTGGTGTTCCCTCCCTTTTTTCGCCCTCGTCCGCGCTGCCTTGAGGCGTCAGAACGGAAATATAAAAAGTTGACCCTAAGGATCCTAGGCATGGAGAGGTGTACGTGTTAGATGACGGCGGGGAGGTTGACCTGGACCTGGGAAACTACGAGCGCTACCTGAACATTTCGCTAAGCCACGAGCACAATATAACAACCGGAAAGATCTACCTACACGTTATTGAGCGAGAGCGTCGAGGCGACTATCTGGGCAAAACGGTTCAGATCGTGCCCCACTTGACCGATGCAATTCAAGACTGGATTGAGCGTGTGGCTAAAATTCCCGTCGATGAATCTGGAGAAGAGCCACACGTGTGTATTGTTGAGGTAAAGCTGGTCCCCGGACCTTCGTGTGCTCGAGTTATTCAAATGTCTAAAACGAATTTTCGCAGCTTGGAGGCACAATCGGAGACGTGGAGTCAGGTGTCTTTTTTGAAGCCATGCGTCAGCTTCAGAGACGGGCTGGCAAGGGTAATTTTCTCCAGATCCATGTCTCTTATGTTCCCGTTATTCCTCCAGGTAGCGGCGAGCAAAAGACAAAGCCAACCCAGCGGGCGATCAGCGATGTCAGGAGCGCGGGGCTCAGCCCAGACTTGGTATGTCCCAATATCTCTTTCTCCCCCCTCACAACTTTTTTTATCTAGCTGATTGTTATCCTCACCAGATTGCCTGCCGCTGCGAGAGACCGCTCGAAGGTCAAACCATCGTCAAAATCGCCAATGCTTGTCAAGTTGATCGAGACCAAGTCCTCACTGTTCACAATGTCTCAACGACCTACCACGTTCCCGTCCTTCTTGAGAACCAAGGTGTTCTTTCAACCATAAACCGTATCCTTCAACTGGATGCAATTCAGATACCAAAACTTCTTCTCGAAAAGGGTACCACCACATGGACGGAATGGAAGTCCCTGGCCTCAAGCCAAGATCATACACAGGTGACTGTGTCTATTGCCCTTGTTGGCAAATATACGAGCCTTCACGACTCTTACATGAGTGTTAGCAAGTCGCTGGAACATGCGGCTATGCACTGCAAGCGGAAAATCAATCTTATCTGGGTTGACGCATCTCATCTAGAAGAGACGACACAGGAGTGCTCCCCTGCGGAGTTTCACAAGGCGTGGCATGCCGTCTGCATGGCAGATGGAATCCTAGTCCCCGGCGGTTTCGGCCATCGGGGAACAGAAGGCATGATCAAAGCAGCCAAATGGGCCAGGACAAATAACATTCCATACCTGGGTATATGTCTAGGCATGCAGCTAGCCGTCATTGAATACGCACGTAATGTTTGCGGTATCGACGCGGGCAGCGAGGAATTCGACGAGAATCATTCCAACCCAGCCATCGTCTACATGCCAGAAATAAACAAGGAAAAGATGGGCGGTACGATGCGATTGGGCAAGCGACCCACCATCTTCCAGCCTGGCACGGATTGGTCCCGTCTGCGAAAGCTGTACGGAGGTACACCGGCCATCTGGGAGCGACATAGACATCGCTACGAAGTCAATCCCCAAATGGTGGAGATGCTGGAGAAGGCCGGACTGACATTCATAGGTAAGGATAACAAGGGCGAACGGATGGAAATTGTCGAGCTTAGGGATCACAAATGGTACGTTGGCGTGCAATTCCATCCAGAGTACCTCTCCCGAGTTCTCGCGCCCAGCAAAACATTCCTGGGCTTCTTTGCCGCTGCCGCTGCCTGTCTGGAGGAAATTAGCGAGACCTACAAAGATCGATATGACCTAAGCCACCAAGAGATAGATCTTAATTTGATTCCAGGCCGATAGACTTGTCCGGAAGACTTCTAGATTGGATGGCTAGGCTATACTTGGTGCAATTTTAATGCCGTTTCATTTTTAACTCTTTTTTCCTTTTATGGATTGGGGTGAGGGGATGAGCCGTTTTGGGTACTTGCAACATGGAAATGCTCAATTGTATTGACGCATATCCATATATATAGCACGTTTATTTCCTTTGCCGTTGAGCGTGTTTCATAATAAATGATTTTTCAATGTTCCAAAATTAATTTCCAATCACCGCTTTTGTTTGCCTGGTCAGTTGATACTTATTTTGTCAATGTGGGATGAATCTGATTCCTTTCCGCGTCATCTTCTCCGCTCTTGTCTCCTAAAATACACGAGTGTGCTAGACCTATTAGTATAAACGTCCGCTCCTAAGATCACTCACATGATAATTGATCTTAACCCAGGGGTTAGCATTAGGATTAGGGTATTAGGATTAGGGTTAGTTTAATGACAATGAGCCGTGACCCATGCTTTCCAAGCTCCGTTAGCCCGTTGCTTACATGTCATCAGGTGTCGTGATAGTTTATTTAGTTTCTAAGCCACCCCCATCAGATACTCCCGTAGAAAAGAGGGCGGGCATCTGGTCAATTTATAAATACAAAACTGATATGGATATATATATATGCCAGGCATCTTGCGGATCTGTGGATCCGTCTACCGTCTACCGTCTTCCTTCAATGCACTTCAGGTTATTGGTTGTTTGTTTCAAATTTCCAAATTTAACAAATTGGGGGAGGGTAAGCATTTGGGGAAATGATATTTTGGGGAAACTAGATCCGGGACGGTGGATGATTTGGTGTTTGGGATGAAAGTGAGGGTAATCGGATTGTTGTATACATTTTCAAAGATTTTCTCGAAAAAGTTAACTTAAGTGAATTATGCATTAATTAGAGATAAAGGGCCAAGGCTCAGACAGAGCATGAAACGAGAATAAGCGTTTGAATCCAATTTGTGCATATTAACGGTTTTTCGAAGTATCCTATATTTTAATCTCTTATGAATTTCACCCGCTTCTATAGCCACGGATCATTCGTTTTTGCTGCTAAGCAATGGCTTTACGCTTGCTAAATTAACGTACAAAAATCAATGAAATATTAAGGGAAAATAGAAATAAATAAATTGGTGGCAACCTTGATTAGAAATAACAGGCAGAGCTACTAGGAAATCTCAGCGCTAATATCAATTAATCGCAGCGTATTAATTTGGTATGCTTGGCATGCTTGCAGCCCTCTAAAGACTTCATCAGTCTTTGTCTGTGATCATAGATTTCATATTCACTCATTGAATCATTAAACACTAGGCAAGTACTTGTTCACAGAGCCAGTGATTATAACTATCGATAAAGATGAACTTCTAATTTAATTAGTTAACTAGTTAGTTGGTTAACTAATTGTAAATTTGTTATATAAAAATGAGATCATCAGTGCACAAAAATATTAACATTTAATTATGATGATAATCTTAAAGATTAAATTTTATCATTAGTTTACATAGTTATATGGTTATTCTAATATAGTTAAAGTTTATGATTTTAATATTTTCAGAGAAATGTAAAATTTTTAAAATTCATATCAAGCCTTACTAGAAATATTTTACAAATTATATAGTGGAAAGATTTATTTAAAATATTAAAGAATTACCAAATAATCCCTCTAACATAAGATGATTATATTAATTATATAAAGGAGAATAGCTAATTTTCTACTTTATGAAGATGTAGTTTCTTAATTCACTATAGATTTAATTATTAAATTTAAAATTTAGCTTTTATTTTACAAAGATAGTGATTTAACCAGGCTATAAAAACCTCATTTCAGAAAAAAATACAAACTTAGATAATTATATTCTTATTTATATTATTTTTTCTTATATTTATATAGTCAATGACTATGACAAGTCAATAAATAAAAATTAATAATACAGAAGTTAATTGTACAGGAAAATCTAGTGTTGAAAATACTCATTCAACAAAGAAAACTATATCAAACCTTATAAAGATATTAATAAGCGATTAATTCTAGAACATGTAATATATGACTTCCAGCCCAGCCTAGAAATAGTGGCAATTTATATATGAGGTAGACCCACAGCTACTTTAACTAAAAGTACCCGAAAGTATCAATCAGGTGTCATTTGATGTGGGCTAGATGATATGTTTGATTTTTAAATAACTTTATTACTATCACTTAAATCTTTTAATGTTTTTTTCAAATAACTATTTCAAAACATTTTTTACAATTTTCTTTATTACTGAATTTTTCTTTACTTTTTTACTTTATTAATTTTTTAATATTTAAAGTTCAACCTGTAGGTATTAATATATTATTGAGTAATAGATATTATCAATAGTAATAAATCATTTTATAAAAACATTACTATTACTAGTTAGAAGATTTTTGATATTATAGATCTAATTGTATTGATTTTATTTTGTTTAATTAAATTTATTCAAATGTAGATTTTATTATATAGTTTTAGTAAGTTGTAAACATTATATTATATTCTATTTCAATATTTTTAATTTTAATTAAATTCTACAGTAAGATTTAAAAAATTAATTAATTAATTTATAATTATAAAGATTTTCTTTTTTGTTAACTATTAATTCTTCATTTTCTGATAGTAAGAGTTTATGAATTCAAAGTGAATAGCCGAAGTAACATTCAAAATCTGTATAAATTACTTTATTTTTAAAGATTATTTTATATTAAAAAACAAGTAATAGCTATTTTTGCAGCTTTGCAATTATTTGAAACTAGTTTCTTTTTGACTTCTAAAAGCTATAGTCATAAAAAATAGATTATAAACTTTAATCTCCTATTAAAGGTGAAAGTAATATACTTATAGTTCTATTTCTGCATCTTGTAGGTAAATATTTAACGTTGTTAGTCATTGAGATTTCTTTTTTGCATGATTTTTATATTGATTAAATCATATGCAAGATGAGTGATTTCAAACTCCACAAGGTGATACCTATATTTTGATGAGAGGTGATGCTTCCAGGCTATAACTATGAAATAAGAGTAGCATTGAATTCAATTAGTGGTGAATAATCACGGGTTTTCGAACTCTCCTATATACTAATCTCTACGAATTTCTCGCAGCTTTTAATAACCACAGATCATTAGTATTTACCCCCATACTAAGCTATGGCTTACGGCTACTAACCTACGTACAAAAATAAACTAACATGCGTGGAGGCCGAAATTTCCGAATTCAGAAGAACTGAAGCCCCCCCCCCCCCCCCAAAAAAAAAAAATAAAATAAAATAAAATAAAATAAAATAAAAAATATAAAAAACAAAGATAAATTTGTGGCGTTTTTGGTGAATAATTTTTTTGGGTTGCAGCGAGCTCGCCGGCCGCAGTTTCACACATGGAAACGAAATTCCACCGAAGGAGTGTCAGAAACGATTTGCGCAAGCGCGAATAGACTGGGAACGAGCAGATATTTGGAAGGTAACGAACAATTTTTCTTTTCCTTGCGTTGAACTTTTTGGTTTGCGTCTCGCTTGAAATTTACATAAAGCTGATGGTATCTCTGGAGGAAATGGTAAGTTCAGGGCTTTCTTCGAGAGAGCTTTGGTGGGGGGTGGTGCAGTGAAAATGCATGTATAAAATGAGAAAATAGGCAAGGATATTGAAATGCAGCGAGCGCACCAGAAAAAATAGAGAACCGAGTCAAATTTGCAAAATAAAACCCCAGTCTCATGGGACCTTTTTTGTTGACTTAAAGCAGATCGCCGCCTAATAATTGTTACTATCGATGCTTGTCGATGGATACTAGATAAGTCGCTAAAGAGACATATAAACAAGGAAAAGAAAGGAGAAACCCAGACAAAACCTAGAGAAAAAAAGGGGGGGAAAGATTAACAGTGAAAGCTCCAGGAAACGGAAGAATAGGCCAGGGTTACCAAGGAAAATAGATGTTATGACAATCTATTGGAGAGACACGCGTGGTCAAACCTAAGGGAGAAGATTATTTAATTTATTCCCCCTCTTCATCAGCGGGATGACGCGGCGGAGCCATCACATGGGGATGTCTAAAGGATCCTGTCGAAATGGAGGAAGAAAATACAGGTATGCCATCGATCAGAGGATATGTAGCTGCTCCGTGGACTTCTCGAAGAGGTAAAGGTCCATGCGAAGGCAAAATCATTGGAATTGACTGAGGCATATAGTGCTGAGGTATCATCCCAGCACCCCCGTTTCCATAATCAACTGGGCTAAATATAGGTTGTTGGAAAGATGTTGCTGACCAAGAGCCATAATTTCCTCCGTTTTGAGCTTCTGGGCTGAAGTTCCTTGGATTCATATATTGGCTTTCGTTTGGGGAATGGGTCAATCCGTGAAGATAGCTGACGTTAGACCCATTTGGTATCCCGTCACTTGATCTGGGAGTTGTGTCTATAGGTGTAAATTCTTCATAGTCTGGTTTAATTCCCATTGGAGAGAAAGCGCTTGGGGTTCGCGGTTCAAAGGCGACTGGCATGGATAATGGAAGGAGACTGTTCCTGTCGTGAGCAAAAATTGGGACGGTCCTGTTCTGTTCAGGGAATGTCTGAGGCGGGATTTGTAAGCTTCCATCATTCTCATTCACATCCGCAAGCTCTGATGCAGTTCCTCGGAGGCAATTGTCAGCGCCTGCAGAGTAGCTCTGCTGATCAGATTCAGACGCTGTCTCAGAGCCCTCCCTCGTGCCGGGATTCGTTTTTCCTTCCTGAGGAACGTAAATTATATGATCGGCATCTGATATAATGCGCAGCGTACTATTAGATGGGATAAACGAATAAGCGTTAAGAGGAGGTGTACCCGACTAACCTATCTCTCCCCTTTCATATGCTCTTCTATTTCCCTCACTCGATATATTCATCAGAATAGCTGCTTTTCACCCGTTCTACACTGGTTTTGTGTTTTTGCCCCAGCACCTTTGAGTTTTTGGGCAGGGATCCCATGAGATTTGCGCAAATTCCGAAATATATAAATAAGGGGGTTCCCCCGAGCTATCCCTAATAAGCTTCCAAAAGAAAAATAACAGAAAAAGAGCTAGGGGGGGGGGGGGGGGGGGGGGCTCTCACGAATCTTTTTCAGATGATCTGGCTCTTTATGAATCACGCCAGGAGGCCACCAGTCTGGCTTAGTTTTCTCAGGGTCCCTTGTGTCTCCTGGACCAGCCCTTCCACCATTGTATGGGTGCTTTGCCTGTTTTCGAGGCTCAATGAACTTGATATATGCTTTTGCAATTTGGCGACAATTGATCTGCTGGAAGGCTTTGAAGAATTCTGAATAAAAGGCCAGCATCTCTTTCTCATTTCCGACTGACATCCAAATGCCTTGTGCACGCTGGTTTTCGGATTTCTTGTCATCATTGCCGACAGACACTCCATTTATTGCATCCTCCAGTCGTTGGCGTTTTTGCGGAGGCATGGGACTCAGGGGAGATAGATATTGAGCCCTCTTTGATTTCGAGTGATATATAGAATTTGGGCCTGTATTATACTAAGACATCGTTCGATTCAAACCTTATTGGGGATACGCACCAGCCAACGATGATTGATTTGTATGTCGTAAAAATCGATCTTCAAACTCGGGACAAAATAATTCGCCCCGATACTTTTGTATGGATGGAGAGAGTTCATACTGAACATTCCCGGACGGATCGAGATATGCTAAAGCGTATTGCTGGTATGGAATATTAAGTGCACAGCGGGATTCAATCATGAGATTATCCTTTATTCTGTTAGTTGTTTCGCATCATCATGAAGAGTAACATGTTATCACAACATACGGGTGATGATTCCCGAGATTGATCTCCTCCGGTCGATTGGCGACAGTAATTGTGAGGCTCGGATGGGGATCCCGGAGGGCTGCTAGCCACAAGTTTGACCGCCATGATACTGAGATGTCGGAAGCCAAATTTATAATGGAATTGTCTTTAAACCTGCAGCACATATAGATAGAATAGCGACCAAACAATTTCTCAATGTACGCCGTCAAGCCCCAGGCGGGTATCTGATCCTGAATAGTGGCGCAATGTTTTGATAAGGTCTAATTAGGATTCGGGTTTTAAGGATTGTTGGGAGACGACACAGGATATAAAGTAGCTTTGAAGATAACAGATATGACAAAATAAGGTATGAATAATCGACAAGAGCTCCCAATAAAATATGAAACGACGAAACCAGGTCACTAAATGAAAGGCTGTGACAAGATCACCTTTTCAGAAATATCGGTATGGCGATGTAAATGCGTCTCTGTTGTCTGTCAAAAGAAAGACGTAATGGTAGATGCAGATAAAGTTGCTAGGCAACCACCTAACGCTTTTCTCGCGGTTGTCTTCAAAATGAATAAAGAAAACCAGAACACGGGAGGTTGGGGATGGGATGAACAGATAAATAATATGTCCAATGCATGTTTCATTTTGTTCACTGGCAGAATATTAAAGGAGGGCAGGAACTTGATGATCAGCAAGGTAGTGGCTGTTGTTCAAAACCAGCAATGGTGTCCTGGGAGCAGCTATTGAAGTGGGCAAGTGGATGAGCTGGATGCACGGTAGGCTGCTTCATCCCCCCGGGTCGACTACCCCCTCCACCTGCAGGGTGAATCCGAGAAGTGTACAGCCAAGCCTCCAGTGGCTTGTTATTTTCTCGAGGTGGAATCAAACCAACGGCGACAGGCAATGGGATGATCAGACTATTTTGGTAACAACCATGATTCGCGAGAAGTCACCAAGAGACGGAGATGGACCACAATGCGATAGGGCCCGTGCGGTAGCTTGAGGACTGATCGTCACTGTCAATAGTAATATTATTATTCATGATAATACGGAGGAGTCCCCTTGAAGACAGGGTAAAAGAAAGCGGAAAGAATAAGATCCCTGCCCTCGATGAGGAATCGGAAGCACTGTCTTGGGAACCCAAGATTGTGGACTGCAGTCCCCTGAACTGTGGCTTAGGGCTCCTCTTTTTGACTATTATGAAGTTGATGACGCACTGTCGTCGGGTATCATTTCCATTTATATGTTTCCGGACGGCTTCCATCGTCTTCTTGGAAGAGATGTTTATCCCGAGGATTTTGGAGGTTCTGGTCTTCAATCACGGAGCACCCATTTGAAGAACTTAGAAAATTTCCCAAATAGTTTGAGAGCTCGTTAGAACAAGGATCCTGAAATCCCTGTTCGATAATGCAAAAGATTATTCACAGACTTCATTCTCTGTTGGTTGCCAAACACACGAGATCTTCGACAGAACAACATCACGCAGAAGCTATCGAGAGCTAGATCAAAATGCTCAAGGGCAACGAAAATCTAGATCCTTCTCCCACCCCCGTGTCCGCCCCAGGATTACGAGGCCGTTGGCCCGCTGCTGCTTGTTTCTCCTCTGCAGTGCTGTGGCCAAGGCTCTCGAACGCAGCCTCTTACTCTGGGGCAGCATCTCTAATAACGTTGACACATTATTGGCACATCCATAATCTGCAAGGTTAGATCGCGGGAACTTGGGTTGTGGGGCCGGGCGCTTTGTTGAATGGGCATATTCCGCATGTGGCGCCAACTTAACCACCCGCTATCCCTTGGCATACATAACAGGGGAAGTTTGACAACCTCAGCCTCTTCAGCACATAAAAGTTTTGTTGTCCGTTGAAATAAAAACGTGGCTCACGCTCGTAACATGGGGGAGCCAATGGAGTATGCATATATTCTTAGGGAAGGTTACCGCACGTCTGGAAGGTCCACAAGATAATATGATATGCCTGTCCGTTCGTTGATCCATCCCAGAAACTCCAACCCTCTCGTGTGCGCCGCCATCTCATATAGTAGTGACGAGCGATCTTATTGATTGTCCCCCGAGAAAAGTAGTTATGAGGTCTGTCTCAAAAAGTCTGTATCAGGATTAGACACAGCATTTGCCCACGGGGTGCTTCACCCAGAGCGGGTGGCCTCTAGGCTTGTTCCGACCATGATTGTTAGTTCTTACGTGGGGGAAAAGCCTGCTCAAGCTAGAGGGCTTCCCTTCCTATATCTGAAGCCCCTTGTCCTTACGGGGACCCACACGAGAGCCATCCCGACAATCCGGGTCAATGATGAATCGGAGATGGCACATTTTGGGAGCCTACCCCTGATTCTGTCGATGCCAAGGCACCTGTATTATTGCATGATTAGCTGGGTTGGCCCGATTTCCCTCCTTGTCAGGATATCATCGATTTAGCACATACACTGCCGCTGAACGTAACATGAATGCACAAAGAAAGTGTGAGATGGCAAGCTGGCATCCGAAGCAGCATAGTGAAACAGACTTCCTGCACGTTGTCTGGCCAAGATACTTCTTTGGCATCCTGGACATGACAGAAACCCGGAGTTGCCCACCTTCTGGTCCCTGCTGTCCCTGCTGTCCCTGCTGTCCCTGTTGTTGTCACGAAGAATAATCACGGCTGTTTGTAGATGGAGGTTGTTGGAGCCTGCACGTTTGACAAACTTAAGGAGGTCCAATTCACTCCCACACACTCCCTCTCCACTCTATCCAAACCGCATCCAAACTTCAGCAGCGTCAATTTTTACTTCACATCAACCCTCTGGGATAATTGGATTACTACTTTGCTCCCATCCGTCCCCTGCTGCTGCTATGTATACTAAGGAATGAGTTATTCAAGCCACTCCGCGCGATCAGCCGGCATCCTGGCAGCGTGACCGTCCGCGGATTGTTTCAGACAATCCGAGATGGTCTTCTATTGATCGTGAGAGGGGAAAATATAGGCAAACCCGAGAAATGAAGGCTGTCTGAAGATCATGGTCCGGAAATGCGGGAGGGAGCTTCTCTGACAGCCCCCGGCTCTCCTTCATTACTGAGGCCCCTGCAACTCTATATTGTCCGCTCTTCCTGCATACGAAGATTGCAGGAGAGATCCTCCACTCCCTGCATTGATTCTCCGGCGAGTTGAGAACTTGCAAAACAGATTACCTTTATAACCCTGATCGGATTGTAATCTCGCTTGCCTCCCACCACCGAGACACATCCCGCGTTGTGAGGGGTTGAAGAAGTCGTTCATTTGGTGCTCAATAATGGAGTGCAGAGAGGCCAGCATCGCAAAATTACGCTGAATGACACCTCGTTACCTGTCATGCAAAGATTTTGTGGATTGGACCTTTCAAGATCTTGGAAAGTAGGTTCTCTAGTTCCTTTCCAATATCATGTCTCCTTTAGAGAAAAAAAAATGGGCCAAAAGGGCCAAACGAGATCTAACGGTTCAATTCTGAGTCTCACGGATCTTCTATACTTGACGTCCTCATAAATGATATATGCGATTATGCGAATTAAAGTGTTTTCTTACCTAATCAACCGTGCGATAACTATTCACTAAAACTAAAAGGTCTACTGACTTGAGCCCACTTCATTTCGGCTGGAAAATTTCTAAACATTGGAGGTCAGTGGAGGAGAATGTGCATACTAATTCGCTCCCATTGCATCAAAATGTGGAAACTGGAAGATAAATCTTGATTAGTCTCTGGAGTAATAATCGGCTAACTCAGGTCTCTTTTTACGGAAACGGAATGCGCGGAATGGCAATGCCTTTTGAGGCTTTGTGCCTCGAACGGGATTTTCACAGCAGAAGGCAAGCTGAAGGGAAAAAACAATATGCGTGTTGCATGTACGTTGGAAGAGAGTGACATTCAATTATTGGATGCTTAGAGAGCATTGAAAAGTTTTTAATATCAACGCGATGGGAACTGAAAGGAATATGCTCAAGGGGTTTGTTTCCATCTCGCAGCGGCATTCCCGACCTGTGAATAATAATCATGTGTTTGGCCTTGTCGCTCGAAAAGCTACCTCGCACCTTGGCTGGTGCTGCAGGCTGTCTATTCCAGGAGAACGGAGAGACTGTGATCTAGCAGCATGGAATTCAAAGATCTAAAAACTTGGTTTGATGATCGGCCCAGGCATGAGTCCATGCATGGGTAATAATTCAGGACTTCTGGAAGCTTCTCTTTATCGAGCTTCGGTCGGCATGGGAAAATTTCTTCAACCTGCGTGGCTCTGTATTTCTGCCACAATTGATGCGGTTCATCCTTTATGCTGATTGGATTGGCAATGAGACTATTTTCAAAACCTTATACGGGCTGAATCTCCGAGCTTATGAAATGGCGATGGTAAAGGTGGAGCAAAATTTATCTCCATCGAGATATTTCATCCAAGCACACGGACAGGATGATTCTTGCTTAATACGACGTGATGTCCCCAGACAACCAGGTTTACCATCTCCTTGCCGAGATTGTGCGGGGCATTCCGCAACTCAGGTGAGAGATGTAATAGTGCCTGCATGACCAGAACCTCGTCTTCCACCAAACCTACAGCTAGGATTTTAGAGAATACCAACCCAGAGCCCATCATGATTCGCCATCAGTTTGAGTAGCTTCCACAGCGGATGTCTGTTGCAAAATTGTTCCAGTTGAATCGAGCAAATTCATCTCGATGGTCTATTTCAGTTAAGATAAGCTCTCGCCTTTAAAACGCACTCCCACTTAACTCTCCTCTCTCTCCGTTAAAGAATACCGGGAATCCAAAGGTGGCAAGACAATACCTTGCGTCCGGCGCAAGTGGCGTTGACAGTTGACAGACTAATAGCTCCTGAGTCCTGACCGTCAACATTTTTAACAGCTAGAGCCATCACTGTTCCAGTCAAACAATCTCATAAATATTCGCCACCCCAGCCGATGTTGAAAAGCAATTCTGCGACCATTGTTGCTAAAGAAGAGGCATTCTGCAAACAGCTTTCACAATAATGTCTCGCTTTATCCTGTTTAAACATCGGAGTTGGCCGCGCCTCAAGCTTTTCCTCTTAGAGTTTGAGTTGAAATGAATGTTAATGACTGACATGAACCTGCATGAACCTGCAGGATGTTATTTATTCTACGAATAGCTTGTCGAAGCGAGCCGTAACATTCAAACTGGGCTGGGAGGTCATAGCCCTCGACAAACTTGGCAGCACAGAATCCCTCCCCAGCATATTTCTTGGTTTGCTGCCGGAAAAACACGTCTATTGCAGGAACCAGTTCCACTAACATCGAAGCCCCAGAGGATCAATCGTCCAGTGGAGATCTCATCAAGTTAATGTGTGGCGGACCGGCGGACCAACTGTCAAACGTTAAAAGGTGTTCTGGACCGATGATAAGCGGGAGCAGCCTTCCGCGAGCGCGACAGCTAACAGAGGGAACATTAAGTTGCTCCAATGCGTTATTTCATGCCACAGAAAAGCCCATGGTCGGCCTCCCGTCTCCCACGCGCCCTCCCGCTCGTTAGGTCTGGTCCGGGCAGCATCTTGTCTAGCCGCGGCAGGTCAAACCGAGGGCCTGCGACTCATTGATAGGAAGCGAACGAATAGAGGTGTATTGTTTATCGTCACTTAATAGTGTAGATATGGGACGTCAAGTTACCCACTAACGCATAGGGATGTCATGATTATAATATTACTTGCGGACAAAGTCAAGCGGCACTTCTTTGTCTCCGCCGGATCCCATAAACGAGAGTTGTCGAACAAATAGGAGAGATGAATGTAGAGCATTGGACGCAATTCAAAAGCTGGCTTGTTGGACTTGCTTGAAGATGAGACTTGCTTGAAGATGCGAAGTCAACGGGATGCGACCCCTAGTTAACGACCAAACCATAACGTTACTTATGGCAGCCTTTGACAGGTTTAATAACAGATGCCAAACTCTGACCTTCATCGGCCCAAAGCTTGCCGCATGATGGCTTCGAGAGACGATACGAACATGTCAAACGAACGCTGAAGATAATGCCTCCACAGAAATAGTGCAGTCTTCAAATGCGACACTCCTAAAGGCAAATTGTCACTTCGCCGAAATAACCGCCGTAGAAATATCAGAGGAGCATAAAACAACCACATGCCCATCAACCCGCGTTACTCAAAACAACTTGAAAGGAACAATTTACGAATATGGAGAATGGATGCAGTACATTGCTTCAAAATATCCGTCACCCTGCACCACAGGAGACCTCTCGTTTCATGTGAAAAATTTCACAAGACAGCCAGGAACACGCCACTTAAGCGCCCGACAACACAGCCTTTACCAAGATACTCACACGTTAACTTTTGAGTATAATTGATGAGCCAAATGCACTATTCAAACATGTCGCGACCCTCTCCATCTGTCGCTTTCCCCTTTCTCTCTTCCTTTACCTTCCTCTCAATCGTGGAACGGGGCCAAAACCAAACGTTCTCCTAGACCCCATCGTGATCAAGCGCTTTTCGCAGCCCATACAAACCCAGCTCCTTCAGGTTTCACAACTCATTACCCTGTTACTAGTGAAAAGGAAACACCATGTCCAGTCAAACCGGGCGCAACCAAACACGGAGTGCATAAGGGGGTAGAGTGCATACACGCCACATCTCACAACCGTAGAATCCCTACGCTGGACAGCGCCTGATTCTCGTCTCACAGCCGGATGAAGTAAGAAGATATTTTCCAAAATAAATCAACTGAACTAAGCTAGTTAACCTCGATCTCCAAACGTTCAGGTGGGACCACCCTGTCTTGTCCATCCTGTTGGTTCTTGGAATGGAACAAGGGTTCGAAAAAAAAATATCCTAATGCGGACCAGCTTACAGAAGGTGTTTTAAGGATATGGCCCTGCGCCCAGGGGTCCGGGATGTTAATTCTCGGTCTTCCTCGGGAACATTTTACTGCAGTGACCGTGCGGATCGATTAAACTACGATACGGCCCTTTTAGTGGACCATGCAATTCTTTGGCCTGCCTGTCCCACCACCACAGCTTCAGACACTGTTTCCTCTCAAGATTTTTTTCAATCAATACCTGCGCCTTCCAAGGTTTGGCATTCGATTAGGGTATCGGGATTTATGTGGTAGCCCTATTTAGCACCGGTTGCTGCATGCTGCAGGCTTTCTCTGGGGCACAACTTTTGTGTAAACCTCCTAGCTGGGGTATGCATATATCACGATTATTGCGGTTAGAAGGTCCAAATACGGAGTAGTCATGCCCTAGGATATATGCCATTTATTGGGAATCAGGGTTATGGATATTGGGTGTGATCCGGCTTACTGTGTCAAACTGGACATAACGTAGCGTGGGGTAGCTAGCTGTGACGGCATAAATAATCTACGGTTCAAGGAAAGTCATGATAATGGTTTCAAAAACAGCATGGTTAAATTTCAAGGGCCTTGATTTTCTCGTTCAACAGATTCCAAGCGACTGAAAACGTCCCGGACACAGAATTTGGACGCTAACGGCTCCGGGCAAAAACTGCGACAATCTGATAATAAAAAGGTCGCCGGGAACTAAGGGCTAGTTAGCGTGATCGAAGTGAAACCCGTTCCAAACCGGTGTTATCTTCATCATGTGGAGAATTGGCCTTTAGCTGCAGGAGAAAGATTCCGAGACACGGACGGGATCAAGGGTGGATGTTCCAGCTCTAAGCAAAGCGAATTACATTTCGTTTCAGCACCAGAGCACGGAGTCCGTGCTGGGAGGGAGCAAGATCGAAAAGCCCAGAAGCATCCTGGGAGGCCGGGAGGGAGGGTAAAGCCGCGAAATCAAGTGGGGCAAATCAAAGGGGGTGCGCGAAACAATTTATCTCTAACGGAGCACCCTGCTCTTCTTTTCAGTGGCGGAAAGCCTCTCGATGATTTATCGTCGCACGCCCCATGTCATCCACTCCAACCCTGCTGCATACACAACGGAATAAACTTGATACTCCCCGGTAAACCATTTGTCTTAGGCCGCTTTGACCCCTTTGAAGACCTTGGCGTTTTATTTATTTTTTATTTATTTTTATTTTTTTTGGGGTTTTCTATTCACGGCTTTTGGTTGAGGCTAGCATCCCGACAGCTTGGTCGGTCCGATTTCCGCGGCGTACTAAGAGAAACTTGAATATAAGAAAACAGCCAAGTAAACAATATATATTAGAAAAAGAAAAGAAAAAAAGAAGTTAAGGAAAATGAAAATCGGACGATATTTCACGTTCAAAATGGCGAGGCATGAAGCATGTAGAAAGAAACGGTTTATTTTAGCTTGGTGGTAAATACATGTACACGGTTTCTTTTTTCTCTCGCAGCTTCTATCGCTGTACTACCTGGGGTGGCAGAGGGAAGGAAATTTATAGGATCCATAACGCATGGAAAAAAAAAAAAAAAAAAAAAAAAAAAAAAAAAGGTACTCCGTAAATCTCTTCCTGTTCATGGACTTGGTATCGTCTTGGTGGTGCTGGTGGTATCATTGGTGATTGGGACATTAGCCTCAAGAAGCCCAGCCTCTTTAACAAGATGGTAGAACTGTCCGCCCCGCCGAATTAGTGCGTCCGGAGTATCGAACTCAACAACAGATCCATGGTCCAGAACGACGATCCGATCGCTATCCAGGATGGTGTTGATGCGGTGGGCGATTGTGATGATGGTTCGATCGCGGAAAATGCTACTTCGAAGCATCTGCTGCAGCAGTGCATCCGTTTCCACATCGACAGCGGCCTGCAATGATAGAAGTCAGTGAACAATCAGAACCGCAGGGATGACCAAAGAGGAAAATTGACAAAAAAAGTTTAAATTTTCAAGGCCATTACTGGTGGTTGCTCTCTAGCCGTTTTGTCGGACAGAAGAACAATGGCTTACAGTGGCTTCATCAAGAACGAGAATGTTGCTTGGCGTTAACAAGGCTCGAGCTAATGAAATAAGCTGTCGTTGGCCTTGGCTTAGATTCGACCCTATTAGGCACATATGGTCGTTAGCCTCAAAGATTAAACCCACAACATAACAGTTGATTGGTCAGGATGATTGTCCGACTGACCTCCTTCGTGGATCTGTGCGTCAAGTTGACCAGGCAAACTTGAGATGTGGTCCTTTAGTCGTGCGTGTCCTGATCGACAGTCAGCAGGCAACTATCCAAGATTGGAGAGGAGGCTTACCAAGCACACTCCATAGCTCGGTGTCATCATGGACGTGGCGTGGGTCGAGGTTGTCTCGAACAGTTCCTTCAAACAAAACCGCGTCTTGTGGTATGATTGCCAGGCGACCCCGCAAATCCAATAGGCCAATAGTACTGATGTCCAACCCGTCGATGCTAGAACAAAGATATCAGCATACAAAGTCCCGACCATTCAGAAGATCGCTACGAGAACTCTCACCTAATGTTTCCTGCTGTTGCTTCAATGATGCGGAACAGAGCCAATGTCAGCGAGCTTTTGCCTGCACCTGTTCGGCCAACAACACCAATCTTTTCGTGAGGTTTAATGTCAAGGTTAATATCTTGAAGCACAAGGTCCAGACCTTCACGGTACCGGGTGCTGTAATTCTTGAATTGCACGCCTCCCTGAGAGGGCCAGCCAATCTGGGGTCGCTTTTTGAAAATGACATCTGGAGCCTCGTTGGGAAGGTTTGCATACTCCAACACTCTCTCGACGGAGACAATGTTAGTTTCCACTTCGACTGTCTGCCGAACAATCCAGTTGAGAGACTGCGTAATTTGGAGCGCGTATGACATTGATAGACCGACCATGCCAGCAGATAATTTGGATCCAGTAGCCACTGACAGAATTGGGAACATAGCTGCTGCTAGAATAATCACAGAGCCAATGAACTCCAGTCGTACAGCAAGCCACCTGTTGGCGCTGATGGAGGGGAAGTACGCTCGAATATTTGCATCCATCCGATATTCATTCTCCTTTGAAAATTTGTCTTGTTGCCTAAATGCCCGAATGGTCGAAATACCGCCGAGAGTTTCCTGGAAATGAGCGTAGATAGGACTTTTGCTGACGCTGTCTAATCTTTTAAGTTCGCGCGAAGTACTTAAGTAATACCTCTGGTAGCTAAAATACACCAATCCAAGGGGTATGATCATAATAAGGAAGAGGGGAGTTGAAACGGCGATGACAACCATGGTATATGCTGCTCTAGCAACATTGACGAATAGCTTTGGTGTGGATTAGCATTAAATCTCCAATGATAAATGCAAAGAGGGAATTATTACCATATTAAATGTGCGGGATAAAACTTCATCAACTCGATAAATATCACTAGTTAAGTTGGATTAGCAACGAACAATGCTATTGCTCCTAGGAGAAGTGGAAAGACGAACCTTGAGAAACGATTCAGAATCCGGCCAGAAGGGGTAGTTTCAAAAAAGCTCATAGGAGACCTGAATATCGCATACGCCATTCTCTCATGCAATTTTCGGGATGCCTAAAAAAGGTTAGCAAAATGATGTCATGTATAGAGCAAAAAACGTAAAAATTCTCCAGCATGAAAATTATACCTCAATAGAGCAAAATATCCAAAGAATCAAAGTTTGCAGAACAACCAGCGCCGAAGATCCAAGCCCAAATGCGAAATAAATGCCAATATATTTCCCCACCTGCGCATTCCTCGCCGCCTTTTTGTTTGCCTCCGACCATCTTTCCAACCAAAAGCTACCAGCAACCTGCGCCGTTTGCGCTAACAGAAGCGCGGTTAAATAAGTAGCTACCGCGTAGAGGTTGCTTGTTTTCGCATACTCCCCATAGACACTCCACTTGACTTTCCCTTGCTCAGACTTCTCCTTTGTCTGTTTAGATTTGAGAGCACCTTCTTCATCCACGAAATTGCGCGGCCCATGCCAACTCGTAGTGCTTGCACGACGCAAACTTGAAGTGCTCATCCGACGGATGACTCCGCCATTCCCGATAGGGGCAAGGGGTCCCAGTCTCTCCTGAGACTCTTCGATTTCAGACAGATCCGAATCATCATTGTCAAGGACTGTTAGTGTTTCCGGACTCTTAACGTCCTCGTCTTCGTGGGAGATGTCATCGGAATCAGAACCCTCTTCGCTTGTGGTGGAGTTGAGAAGACTGGCAACCTCTCCCTTCATCGCTAACAGCTGTTCATACGTTCCTTTTTCAATAATAGTTCCGTTCCTCAGTAAGGCAATAAAGTCAGCCTCCTTTAGCACAGGAATAGAATTGGTTGCTAGAATCCTCGTTTTAGTCGATAGTATACCATTTCGACCAAGCACTCGATTAATGATATGTCTCCCCACATGTTGATCCACAGCTGATAGAACGTCGTCCAAAATGTATACATCCGCACGAGCGTACACGGCTCTTGCTAGTGTTAAACGGGCCTTTTGGCCACCAGATAGAGAAATACCACGTTCACCCACCTCAGTCTGGTCACCGTCAGGAAGGGTTTTGAAGTCGTCGAGAAGGGCGCAAGCTTCTACAGCCAACTCATAGAAGCGTGGATCCCAGCGATGTCCAAACACGATATTTTCACGGATACTGGCATTCATAACCCAAGCTTGTTGTGCGACATACGCAGTGCGACCTCGTACAACTACTTCTCCGTGAAGTTTCCATAGATTTCCCAACAATGATTGAAGGAATGATGACTTTCCCGCTCCCACGCGGCCAATAATACAACTTAGCTCCCCTTTTCTGGCGCTGAAATCGATATTCTCAAGAGCATTTTCGCTTTGATGCTTGTTCCATGTAAAAGTCGCATCTCGGACTCGTACAGCCTCATCTCCGGGATGTGTAACGGAATCCTCGTAGGAGACAGCATCTTTCTGCAATTCTTCACTAGCAAAGTATGTCGTGAGACGATTCACGGCAACGGAAGCTTCAATGATGGACGTAATGACCATAGGCAGAATAGACAGGGGAAACGTGAGGAGATTGAAGAGGGTCAATGCCGGAAAAACAATCTCCGTGGTCAAGGGTTTATCATTTGTCAAAACGAACACCGCGAATGTGGAGCAGGACACCAGAAACGGGGTCGAAGACCACGTAAAGTTTGCGATAGATTGGGTTGCGCCAATTTTTCTGAGTGTATTTAACTCCAGGTCATTTCGAACATGGTTTAGCTTGTTCATGAAGGCAGTATTCCAGGCATAAAGCTTGATGCTTTTCATATTATTTAGAATTTCGGTCATTAATCTGGTTCGCTGGTCCTTGTTTTTCATCTGTTTGATTTGCAAGTTTTTCATGACTTTCGCAATTAGACCGTTCAGTGGAACCATAAGTACCATTGCTGCAATACCAGCAAGCATACTCAAGCCAACAAGTTGGTACAGAGATATCATGCAGAGAGTAATTTGAAATGGAGCAGACCAAAGCTGCATTCCAAATTGGCAAAGGTCAGAAAGGCGCTGCTGGTCAACAGCCATATGGTTGACGATGTCACCAGTAGTTTTCGAGGCGCGACCTTCGTTCGAAAGTCTTAGAGATTTCGTGTAAATCATGGACGTCAAAGCAGACTTGACGCGCATTCCAGTCTCAAATGCTCTCTGGAAATACTGATGAAGACAGGCCGTTTGGCTTACAGAAACAACAAACATAGCGAGCGCAAGTGCTACACCCCGAGCAGCTGGCTGAGGGCTTTCCGTTTGGTACGAATCAATGAAGGTTATGAGGAGGCGGAGAAGCTGAGGTTGAACAAAAGCCAAAATGTCACTGCCGCATTTGATCACAGCGCCGCGGAAATATGGGGCACTAAATGCTCGAAACAGAGCTCGCCACAACGACGGCTTCTTCTTTTTCAACTCACGAGCCCAGGTTTTCTCAAGCTCGTCACCCGTAACATGAGTGGTATCCCTTCGACGCAAATTCCACAAATCGTCTTGAGTGAGGAAATTCTTGTACCCGACCTTCATTAAGGGTGTCATCCAGGAGAAGGTCAAGACCGAAAAGATATCTGCATATTCGTACGGGCATTCATCTTCGTCTCCCAGCACGTCATATGCACTCTGTTTCTTTTTGAAAAGGTATTCTAACGCAAATTCAGTTATCGCGAGAGCTAGGCCAACGGCGAAAGTGACGAAATAAGGCAGTTGAGTGCGATATAACTGCCGGGATACGAGGGACCTAAGCTTCACAGCGTAGACGATGGTCAAGAACAGCCAGTAGAACAGCACGACACCGTTTGGTTGACGGCTTCTCCAGTGCTCGTAGTATTGTACAGTATATATAACCCCCAGCGACGACAGGATAAGGATGGTGGTCCAGAATCTGAAATCTCCAAACCATATCTTCGGGAGGGTCTCGACTTGGAGCGTCCCTTGAAGGGCGGTGACGAGGATAAGAGCCCATATTACAGACTACAATTATATGAGACAACTGCGACAGCATTCTAGGGACCAGAGCAAGCATACCAATTTCGCATAGAAGTGCCAGTTCTTCTGCACCGCTTGGGGTGTTCTCTTGGTGAACAGGAACCAAATGGCCCCTGCGCCCATAACCAGGCCCCAGACGGCCACGAGAGACACCCAGACATCAAGGAAACAGGGCGTTAGATCAAATCGTGTGCGGCTTATAGGGCCCCATCCTTCAATATCGCCGCAGAAGGGCTGGTGACGGGCAAGAACCGAAGGTAACGCGGAGCTGACGTTACCGGAGGACGACAAAGCGGTAAGGACCACTTGGTGGAATCCACTCTGAGCCATTTTCTGGTCAATGGGCGGCAGACCTGAAATGGAGATTGCCAGCAGTGAGCTGTTCCATCCGCCAATACGGAGAGAAAAGGACAAAACTTAAAAGGGGATGCGGGGATGTAGTTATGTAGACGTCGTACACCTGGCTTTTAAGCTCTGACCCCACGCAGCCGCCCCGCTTACTCAGGCAGCGTGCAGCGCCCAGTCCAGGCTAGGGCGAAAGGGGACTAGTGCGAACTGTCACACACGAGACCGGGAGCTTGAGCCCAACGCCGGAAGCCGAATTCATTCGGCTTAGTTACAGACCAATCGACTATCAACTCTCAAATTATCAATCATCAAGTTATGAAGAACTGGAATTCAATTGTTTTATTTTTGCTATTTCACTCTACTGTAGTCGAGTCTCAATATATGGAGTGGTCGGAACCTGACTAGGACCAAGTTTCCTTTCTGGCCCTTGTCCCGAGAACAAACAACCGATTCATCTGAAGAGTTGCCGAGGGTGATCCTGTGACAGAGTATGGACTTTTGTCAATCTTGCCTGGAGTTCCCTCCCGATTGACAGGTCTAATTATTTCCAAGCACCAAAGTCAGGTTGCGGATATGACAATAAAGCACTCTGTGGGGAATTACCAGCTGTGACTCCCACAGATGAAAAGCCCCACCCTGGCGCCCAAGCGGTCCCAACAACGCTGATTATTCGCGAATCCAAAACAATGACTCACTATGACTGAGATCCTGGGGTTGTCCTTGGGCACACTGCATGCAGTCATAATGCAGCAATTAATAATAATATTCTCCACACACAAGAATCGACATCTCCCTTTTGGCATGTTTTCTATGGTGAGTTCCAATCCTGCCTGGGAGGTCTTTCGTAGTAGTGCTGCAAGCCGAGCACCGACGGGCTTGACAAGGCGGCGACGCCGTGGTGGTTGCGCTAACCTAAACCAGACTAGCGCACAGTCACGTTTCCCCTCATATTGATTATTAAAGATACTTTATATAAACTGCAACCTTGTGAAAAGTAGACCTTCAATATGCGAAAGTGATATCTAGGACATTGCGAAACGCACCATTCCTGCACAATAGCAGGGGGAGAAGAAAAGCTCTAGTATGGCAGCAGATATCCACAAGGTAGAGGACCTGCTGAAACGACCTTTATACGGTAAGAAGAGCTTCCACCTTCTGCAGTTCCTTCGGAAGCCGGGGGAAGAAATTAATGAAGGTGCCCTTCTCACTTTTTATCCATACAGTATTCGATCTTCCTGATGAGCTACTTGCCTCTCTATCACTTAAGAATACCAGCGTACAAACCCCCATTCCACTCAGACAGACCGAACGCCCCAGATCACTGCAAGCAGAGAAGGAGGATGGAGTCGCAAGCGTTACGTCATGCTCGCTTTGCCAGGTCTCGTTCCAGAACGTCCAGGAGCAGAGGGAGCACGTAAAATCAGACCATCACAGATATAATTTGAAATCGCGATTACGAGGGACCCCGGTGTTAAATGAAGCCGAGTTCCATGCGGCTGTTGGAGAACTGGACGAATCTATTTCTGGCTCTGAATCTCCATCCGACGACGATGAGGGAGATGAGGGCCAAAGGACTCCTGATACCACACTCACAGCTCTCCTGAAAAAGAAAGCCAAAATATCCTCTGTTGCGGAAGCCGCGGAGATGGTAGATAAGAAAGTCAATAGATCGCGGAAACATCCATTGCTGTGGTTTTACAGCTCGTTGCTGCCTCCCAGTACGTCCTTTGGTGTTTATCGAGCGCTCTTCAGCAATATAGAACTGGAGGAACCGGACCATTTTGTGGAATCCCTGAAGAACAAGCAACATAAGGCATCGCCACATTGGACAAACAAAGCTTCCCAGCTGGAACAGCCAGACACCCAACCAAGACAACATCCTAGTCCGCATCTGTTCCTTTGTATGATTGGAGGAGGCCATTTTGCGGCCATGATAGTGGCATTAGCGCCAGAGATACATAAAAACATCGGTGGGATTGAAGAGCGGCAGGCAAGAGTAATTGCCCATAAAACATTCCATCGATACACAACTAGGCGGAAACAAGGTGGAGCTCAATCTACCTCTGATGCTGCAAATGGCGCCGCACAGTCTGCAGGTGCATCGATCCGACGATACAATGAAGCCGCGCTGCAAAATGAAATAAGACAGTTACTGTGGAGTTGGAAGGAAATGATCGACGAAGCACAGCTATTATTCGTGAGGGCGACGGGAAGCACGAATCGGAGAATTATATTCGGGCCGTATGACGGACAAGTGATCAAACAGTCAGATCCGAGACTTCGAGGATTTCCGTTCACCACCCGACGAGCCACGCAGAGAGAACTAATGAGAGCCTTCACCGAATTAACACGAGTGAAAGTTAGCCACGTCGACGAGGCAGCACTTGCACTCGAGGCTGAAAGACAGCGCGAGCCATTGTCCAGCTCGCCTAAACCATCTCCACAAAGTCAACAGCAAAAACCTACAATCTCCAAAGAAGAAGAAACAGCACTACTCCACACCACACAGATCCAAGCACTAATCCGCCGCTCCAAGGCTCCCACACTAATATCCTACATCTCAAATAACTCCATTCCCCCAACCTTTACTTTCCCCCCCTCCTCCTTCCAACACACACACCACACCCCCACCCCCCTCCACCTAGCAGCTAGCTCCAACTCCCCTGCAACCGTTCTCGCCCTTCTCGCAAAAGCAAACATGGACCCCACCCAGCTAAACGGCGAAGGAAAACCCCCCTTCGACCTAGCCGGCGACAGACCCACCCGCGACGCCTTCCGCGTCGCCCGCCACGAGCTTGGCGAGTCAAAATGGGACTGGGACGCTGCTCACGTTCCACCGCCGATATCCAAGGCGGAAGCGGACGGTCGGACGGAGCGGGAGAGGCAGGCAGCTGCGGAGGTGGAGGCGAGCAGGCGGAAGGTGGAGTCGGAGCGGCTGAAGAGGGAGGATGCGGAGAGGGCGGTGGAGGAGGGGAGGAGGAGGAGGATAGGAATGGGAACGGGCGGCCGGAGGCTTTTGGAGAAGACGGGGGCGGAGAAGAGAGAGGAGGAGCTGAGGGGAATGACGCCGGATATGAGGGCGAGGCTTGAGAGGGAGCGGAGGGCTAGGGCGGCAGAGGAGCGGATACGGAGGATGCAGGCGGAGAGGGAGCTGTGAGTGGTAGATTTTTTGTGAAAGGAGTTTTTTCTTGGTTGTTGATTTCTGCTTGTAAATTCTCTCGACGCAGAATATTTGTTTGGTTGGAACCGCCCGGTCATCTTCCGGACAATGCGTATTGGGAAAGTCGCAAATTAGAAGCGGAATTAATTTCCTGGAGAATCTACATCTGTGGCAGACCCATGCCGTGATATCGATCATTTACTGGCTTACAGTGGTTGTGGATTGAGGTGTCCCACGCCTGTCTGAGGTGTTATTCTCTTGCTCCAAAGTGCCCCTGAAACTCCATGGCTCACAGGACAGTGTCCTGTCTCTGTATTAAGAGATGGATCATTTATAGTTCTCCCTCCAGAAAAGTGAAGAGTCCATTGCTGCCGAGTTCCACCGACGTTTCGCGGTCCCTCTAACGCATGGCCAAGACAAGATTCTGGCGGATATTAGATGCCGCAACAAAAGGGTGCAAAAGTGAAGGTTGTGAAGAGTTGTAATTTCTTTACCCCCCACCCCCCACCAAAAAAAAAAAAAAAAAAACGATGAGGCTGAGGCAAGCAACTGCCCTATCAACATTTCCGGTTGACTTCTCCTCTCCAGGGGAGAGAGGGCTGCCAATGACTATAATCCATTGTCGTTGCATTGGAAGGAATGGAGTGAGGAAATGCAGGTAATAAGTCATTGGCAACTGGTGCCACAGGCTGACACGGTAGTTTTTCCGTTTTTGCCCAAAGGATTCGTAGTTAACTAACTAGTGGGGAAGTCGGAGATAGCTCCCGCTCTTTAACGCCTGAGCTATATTAGCATGATCTTGGTAACTAGAGCATTTCATGTTCCATAGCTCGGTGGTTACGTAGCGTGTTATAATTGCATGTCAAACAACATCCATACCCGTAAAACTCCACCCCCCCCCCCCCCCCCCTAAGGCAGATAAGTTAATGGGCGTTGGCGTGGCACGAGCAGAGGCTCTGCTAAAGGTTTGCATTCTTCTGTATAAACACAGCAGACAGAAACTCATTTGGTTGCAAAACGTGAAACCAGACAGCGTACGGGCTTGATCAAATGAATATGGTGAGCAATTTTGGAAAGGTTGCGGTTCCATGGGCAAAGTTGCGTCGGCTCTCACTAAGAAATTACCAAGTTTGCGCGAGCTCACCACAGGACACTTTTGGTGGTCGATTGCTCTGCAATGTCAAACTTCTGTGGAGCCTTGAAACGGATCTTCAACATTCCTTAGGATATATTTTCACGCTTTATCGTCCACGGAATTTTTTCAAATGATACACTTTTTCAGTTGGTGTTGGCTCTCAATAACGATGATGGGGTGGACCTTATGTTTGAGGTCAAAGTTGGTTAATATTGAGAATGATGGCAAAGAAGATGAACACTTTGCTCTATATAGACAGAGACACAAACCTAAGTACCTCCAACATTAGAAATGTAACTACAGGAAAAATGAATGATTGAAGACAGAATCCAATTCAGAACACACATGGATCATGGGTTTATTCTTTGAGTGTTTCAACGATAATGTGTGGAGTTGCGGTTGTGATGATGAGTCTGTGTTTGTATGTAGTTATAGAAGATTTCTTGAGCCTCATCTGTCATCCTATCTATATCTGATTTTCACAACCTCAATGTCAGAAATGCCTTCACATATCAAAGTCGCCATTTGCCATCATCTTGACAGAATGAAGTCTACCTCCTTGTAACTTCATCTAGGCCTGTGTATCTCATATACAACAACCCCATCCTCTCTTTTTATCTGACATCCTGCTTTTGTTTCATCACCCCTGAAACTCCTAGTTGTGTGAACTGCCAACCAAGCCTGTTCCTCCTTCTCAACAGCAGGGATGGCCACATCCAGTGTGCAGCAGACCCCCTTTTTCCCCAACTCAGCAAACCATGTGGGAATCTTGCACGTGTGGAACTCCTCAGGGGGTGGAGCTGGCAGTACGTTAACTCCTAACTCATCCTGGAGGGTATAGTTGAAAATGATATGCCCACTAACAATGAGGCCAACGCACAGGTGTCAACGTCTACTCTGATCAGGAGATCATCATTGGCCGCAGTAGCAAGTTATGGTGCGCCCAGAACATCAAACGAACGGATAAATTTCGCGTAGAGGAGACTTGGGTGTTTACTGACCAGTAGACGCGACTGGGGTATCTAGTAACTTGGCGCTTGAAGGAGACTTGGGTGTCTCCAACAAACATATCCGCATCTACGTTATCATCTTTGACCAGGGGAATCCAGGAGAGGTGGGGCCCCTCATATACGCCCAAGACATGTCTAGAAACGGGACCCGGTGGAACGGGGTGCATATCAAGAAAGGAGATGCTGGCGTACTGCTAAGTGATGGAGATAGGTTGGGATTGACCCCAAACACGATTATCACGTTCCAGACGTGGACAGAGAGGCAGCGTGATATTCCGTTTAGTGAGGTGCAGAAAAAAGAGATGCAGGTTTGCTGCCCTCATTCTATTCCCCGCTTACCATTATTTCCTCGATACAGGTAGTAGAAGATGATATGAATAAGGAAAACAGCTAACTGGCCAAATCTAGCACTTTGAAAGAAGGTTCAGAATCACAAATAGACTCCTTGGCTGCGGTGCATATGGAAGAGTCCATATGGCCATAAGCACAAAGCACAGGAAGCAGCTAGCTTGCAAAATCATTGATATCGGTAGCCTGAAGAGACGGCTAAGCCAAATTGAAGTTGAGAAACGTACTGAATTGCACGTTCCGCGCCCTGCTGCGGATGTCGATGCCTGGCAGGAGATCGAGAAAATCAAAGACTGGGCTGAACGACGAAATGAGACTAGCTACGTCAAGTCAAAGCTTCAAGTTTATAAGCGGGAGGTGGAGATCTTGAAGGATCTATTCCACGTATGAAAACCCCTGATCCTATATAATTGCTTTGATTAAGACGCTTATCACTCAACAGCCAAATATCATATGCCTCGAGAAAGTGTTCCTGAGCTCGAACACCATGTAAGCTAATTCTCCCAAAACACTAAACCAAAACGTGCGGGGTTACACTATTGATCCATGACATACAGTTACATCTTTCAAGAACTGGTCACCGCAGGAGACCTATTCTCGTTCCTCGAGTTTAAACAATTTAACCTATCCGATCTCGAGGCCGCGGTAATAGTGCGTCAAATCGCCTTGGCGATACGTTATCTCCATAGAAATAACGTTGTTCATCGCGACATCAAACCAGATAATGTCTTGATGACGTCGCTTTCTGATGGTGCGCGCGTCGTCTTGACGGATTTTGGCTGTGCTCGACGTCTCGAAAACGAGAGCAGTCGCATGAAGACTTCGATGGGGACACTGGAATATACAGCTCCGTAAGTGATGGTTGGCGGGAGCACATAACCAAGATGGGGTGCTCGTACTGACTGCCCCCTGAATTTCAGTGAGGTCCCACGATCGACATCTCCTGGCTGTGGAATTGGGTACACTAAAGCAGTCGACATGTGGTCCCTGGGTTGTCTTACTGTGGTCCTCTTAACTGGGGGATCACCCTTCACACATCCAGAGACGGGAAAATACAGCGAAGATATGGCACTAAACTGCGATCTGAGCACCCTCGAAAAGGAGGAAGACTGGCAGCACGTCGGACGACGCGCCAAAGACTTCGTTCGCAACCTCCTCATTCTAGACGACAACTCTCGGATGACAGCGCACGACGCCGTTTCGCACGCATGGTTCACAAGCCCCACCTACAAGGAGGAATTCGAAAAACTGTACCGACGGGCAGTGAAGGATTGGCATCCCCGCCTTTCCATGAAACACCAGGTCGTATCTGACGAGAACATCGAGGACGGTATATGCACGAAACTCACGCATTGGCGAAAGGTGCCTGAGACGCCCATGGAGTGGCCATATAAACCGTATCCGAATAAGATTCATCGGATTCTTTACCCAGGGAAGCAGCCTGGAAAAGATATATTGGCGCGCAGGGATGAAAAGAAGGAGAGGAGAATTTATCCGTGGAGGAATGACGACGGGCACACGAGCGTGCTGGATCGCCAACATTTTCGGATATAGAAAAGCAGGACGTTCGTCGAATGCCGTTACCCTCTGTGGCGGAGGAAGGTGAGAATGATAATGCAGACACGGCTAAGGAAGCAGAGGCAGAGTCGATCGACTCATCCAAGCCAGAAAGTTCCATTGAGCCAGCACAGATGAATGGTAGTGATAATGATCACGGCGAAGAAGTGAATGACCCCCGCATCCGCATGCCCTTCAGCCCGGACGCGTGGAATGAAGAACAAAAAGTCCGCGAACAGCAATACCAGCTTCTGGACCCCTTGCCAATCCCGCCAGTGCACGTACCGATGGCACTTCCCTACATAAGTCAATCACCCTCCTCCGCCTCCAACCTCAATCCGCTCAATCTTGCACCCCATGAAATACTAGCCCTCAGTACCGCAGGTAATACAAATAACGAGAACGCCCACGACGGGATCACACAGCCCCTATCAGGAATGATCAAGAGTAAAGCTCAAGCAGACGCTGATGTGGACAAGGAATTTGTGGATCTCGCGCAACGGATTCAGTTGCTAGATGCCTACAATCGGAGCCGCGACGATGCCATTTGCGATCTCAAGAATACTAGCAATCACAATCATAATCGCCACGGCGGCATTGGCAATGGGGATGGAATTTTATCACCATCACCGGTGGCCCTGATGAGGCGGAAACGCGACATCTATGATTTCCAGGGAAACGATGAGGTGTTTGAGGAGATTGTGGATAGGATTACTGGAAGGAAGAGGCGGGTCCCGTATGGAGGGGAGCCCCACGCGTTTTGAATTGGAGTTAGGTGGGGTGCATGGGTTATGCTGTGGGATCTCTTGACGTTTGACATGTTGATCGGGTAATGTGAACTATTAATGGACTGTAGCTGCTACATGAGAAGACCGAAGGGCGGGGGGTACGGCATGGAGGTCTGCTTGGGATTGTGATATTAGATGGGATGGATATGGTGGATTGGTTCAAGGATGGCGTGGGTTATACGGTCGCGTTATTTCTTTTTCTTTGCGGTTTCACCTGCTCGCGTGTTGCTTCATGTTGTTTTGCTTTTTACTTTCCATTTCTTTTTACCAGGAACCAAAGGCTAGAGAAAAA